>NC_086356.1:11522243-11827243 GCF_036324505.1 Eleginops maclovinus | reverse complement strand
ATACAATACAACATGTGAAAGAATTCTACTTCACGTCGTGTAAGAATGATATCATCTACTCAGTTTGTTTAGGCCAATTGGATAACCTGATTGGTAACCCAAGTGGACAGGGTGGGGCCAACCCAGTAAATCACCTTATTGGAGTGTTTTGTGAAGTGAATAGTTTATGGTATTATTACTCAGTTTGATTTACAGGTCTGGACCACTAAGGGCTTAAAAAGTCACATTGAAAGATGAGGGAAATTTAGTGCGTGAGATTCATCAGCAAATTTATCCAGAGACCTCTAAAAGGCCCTGAAAATGCTCAAGACCACAAGAACAAAGGCCATATTTGGTAATTCACCTTTTCTACCATTATGAACCAGTTGAAATGTGGCACTTACATTGTTTGGTGATTTTCACTTAATAACCACTCTTCCTGATCCCTCTGGTATAGCCATTCATGGGCGATAACTACTGTGATGCGGTCAACAACAGAGCCTTCTGTAACTATGATGGAGGAGACTGCTGCCAATCCACAGTCAAGACCAAGAAGGTTAGTGGCATTCTCATAATATACCTCACCCATCACACAAAGAGATGTTGTTGGACACTGAGTCAGTGTTTGTTCCCCAACTGGAGTCACACAAAGCTTACGCATAAATCCCACCTCCCACATGGGATCATCTTCACCTTTCGCTGTGCCTATCCCTCTCAGTCTTCATTTTCTAGTTTCATTCATCCAGTGGAAGATGCAATTATCAAGCTTTGACATTTATAGGAAAATGACCGCTGACACAAGGTAAGTACAGAACAAAAACCCCAAATGAAAATACTGGTGAACCCTGCAGTATTTCACATCATGGAACAGCGCTAAACAGATTCTTCCTTTCTTGCTGTGTCCAACCTTACATTGCTGTTAGATAGATTACTGACACTATATCCAAGTCTGTGGGCGTTTTTAGACTTCATCAATAGTCTTTGTTTTCTGTAAAATGATGTTTCCTGATGTGAATAATGTTGGTATTTGTCCTTGTGTCCCTGGGAAGATTCAATACATTACCCAAAATGTGGAAATATTTTTTAGCACATTCAGCTGAGCAGACACAAATGTGGTCATCCTTATGGTAGTAACACTTATTTCAGGGAGGTGTAGTGGCTCTTTCCAGCTGTCTGCTGGCAGACATTGTAAGTGTATTTTAGCTTCTGTGCAGAGCATCTGCTTCTCTGGCCTGGCCTGTTCCTGTGAATCTGGCGAGGGACTTTAGTCGTACTCCTGGCATATCCATCTGTAAGTCTGGCTGGATTTATATTGCAGTCTATGTGTCTCACTGGCTGTGTCAGTGTGTCTGACTGAAGAGCCTCTTCATTTCCTCTGTGGGAAAAAAGGACATTACAATGCATAACTGGATTGAGGATTTTAGAAATACACAGGTTCAAACAGTTCTAATAAAATAAATTGATTTCTCTGAATTAAATATGTGCAATTCGATTGACATATGAAGAGAACAAATTGTGTCTCAAGTGTTCCTTCGATCTGCCTTGAATAAAAAAGAGGTGTGTCCAATTGTCCTCTGTAGTAATACAATGTGGCACTCATTTAGAGTCACACCCTCAAACGACATGGAAGCAAATAAAAAAGAAGACCATTTGAAGAAAAGAAATGCAGAATTTGCACACAAATATTAAAATAAAAAATAGAAACAAACCCACTAAAATCTAATAAAATAACCTTTGCTTCCAGTGTCCAGTAAAAGCAACATTGTAAGCTTTTGTTTTTTCTGTTGTTTTTAATAATGAAAATGCACACTTTTGAAAGTTTTGGACAATAATTGAATTACTTTTATTTCAATATATTAAACCATACCATATATAATTTATATTATATCATAAAGAGTATTTGATGTTTTATCAATCAAAATAGATTACATGACTTCTGGTGACTGTTTTCTCCCACGATTGTAGGTGAACGGAAATGTAAAGCTTGCCAGATTGATCTTTCAATACTACCAGGATTGTACACTTTTGCGAAATGGCCTGTAAGCTATCACAAATCTTTCAATATGCACAGTATTGACTAGAACACACGCTATTCTTGGCCAGTTGATATTAAAAATATGCAATACACAAAAAAAACAATATTACTCCAACATCTACTATGTGTCCGATAATTTGACAGTTAATTTGTGATGCGAGTAAGTTAAGGACAAGCCAGGTATGTACAGAAGTTTGATCACTTAAAAGGCCAAACAACTACTCTTCATGTATTTGATTGCACTGCACTTCTATGATCATAATAACCCACCTTGAGCTAGAAAAAAGGTGCAGATGATATGTTTTTCTCCTATTCATAACTTCAGTATCAGATGTTGGATATTGTATCCTAAGTTCAATAGCAGCAGGAAAGTCGATGAGTAGACCGCTGGGAAGTGACCTCACTCCTGAAGTGGTTTCGCTGCTGTTGATTGACGCTATCTCATCTCTACATCTTCTGGCCCCAATCCAGTGTGGGGGCTCAGCTAGAACTTGCATAACACACTTTTACTGACAGACCCCAATGGGAGGTTAGCCTCCATTAATTTACTGCAGCAACATGATGTTGAGCTGTGTGAAAGGTGAGCAGGCCATTGGTCTTGTTAGAGTAAGGATTTGTTATGTTGTTCATCAAAGACACTGACATTTTGGTCCACTTCCCAATTTCAGTGCAGACATTGTTCTAATATAAGTTAGTGCTGCTGAAATGAATTTTGTTTAGTTCAATTTAAAAAATAAATATCAGTTTATTGGTCATTATTTTTTGGCTTGCACCTTATTCTTTCTAATGCGCAACCAAACACACATTGAGCAGGGAAAAGTGCATTGCTAACGTCCATTTGCAGGCTCAGGCTGCCAGCTGCTCTCAATCAAACATGGAAACACCACCCCAGTGGCTGAGAGGAAAAGGGGTATTTCTGTTCCGTTTTTCTTCCTTTTAATCATAAAAAAACAGTTGAGATAAATTGAAAAACATGTTGACATTATTTAACTGCGTTAAGGGATGACTGAATGTGATTTCAGTTGGACTTTAATCCTTGTAGAAGAATCTGGACCAGGTTAACTGCTGCTGTATTTCCAAGCCAAGGATGCTACATGCCAATGGTCAATAGTAGTGTCTGCAACACAGGTGTTAGCAGTTTGCTAAAATAATAACTACAGGCAAATGGGGGATCAAATTACCTACTTGGTACTAACTTCTGTCACAGCAGCAAAGACGGATTGGGTGAAGAGAAGTTCAATTCCAACTAATGAAAGATTCAGAGGGCTGTTACAGTAAGGATCATACTGAAGCTTTAGGAAGTTCAGGCTGCTTGTTGAAATTTAGCTTGAAAGTATTTTGCCCTGGCATTATTTAAAGAAAGCAGACTGGCTGGTGTTTTCCACAAATAGGTCCCCTGGAAACTATTTTGGAAAGATACGAAAAATTGCTCTGAAAGAACCAATCATAATTTGATTTATCAGCTGCCAGAAGCAAGGGGTGAGGAACGTAAGTGGATGAGAACCGAAAAGGAAACACTTTGGAATTAGGCTGATATGTGAAATCGATATGGGAACAGAGGAAAGTCAGATGTTTGATATAATCCCTTTTGCCTGTACATTTTTGAGCCTAGTGCCTAATTAATGTGCTTGCTTGCACACACATGTTGCTTTTTGCGTAAATAAAAGTAATTGGTTATAACTCAAATTAACATGAAAGTCAGTTAATTTCTTTTAATCACCCACTTTCAAAATAAATCAGTATTTATGAGCATTTTAGAACTTGGTGTTTAGCATTCACTTAAACATAATTTAGTTGTTCATTGTGTAAGTCAGAGTTTATCCTCATAGCCATCCCTTTTTGATCACAGAAACAGGGTAATTTGCACCTGATTCAGATTTTCCCCAAACTGATCACATGTGTGGAAGAGGGCCAAGGACAAAGGAAAAACCCCTAAAAACAAAACAAAATGACACCATAAATGACCAAAACAATCTGTAACTCATATCAGTGTTTGTCCCTCAACCACAAGGACTTAAGTTGTCTGTGTTAAGTTGTTCCTTAACACAGACACTGTAAACTGTTTCACAGTCGAGGTCATTTGATGTCAACGTTTTTTTTAAGGTCCTAGCATTTATGCAGTATATTTTTGTAAGTTATTATAACCTATTATATAAATATGTTGTATTTTCCAGGTAAAGAGCAGCAAACATGTATGAAATGTCAGTTAATAATTTCATTTATTTGTGTATTACACTATTTTAATTGTTATAGTTTAAAAAGGAACTTATTGAAGTCACATAACTCACTTCACGACCACTAAGCAAAAGGTGGACTCATGTTTGGCCTGATGATGTTTAGTTGTCCCATTTAGCCACATGTTAGCAACAAAAATGTCAACAACTCATTGGGATCCAGGAACGCAAATAGAATGTTAATCACAGATCTTATTATACTAAATGAGACTACTCAAAGTCATTAAACGAAACACTAGTCCATTTAACTAAAAATCGCTTTCACTAAACACATTGGCTTTTAAACCACAGTACCAGAATGTGTTCAGACTTATTCCTGCCACACTCTATTGTATTGGACTGCAATAGTTTTAGCTATTTTAAAGCAATGTTAAACAACAAACCGGCCATGTACCAACTCTCTCATTGTTCCCCCCTTTTTCTTTAATTCACACACACATTCTCATTCAGTCGTTCTCCTGCCCATTCACTATTAATCTCATTCACATATTTTTCAGTTATGCTTACTCACTCCAGTCCCTCTCACACTCTTACAAACACACACAAACATACAGCACATGAACAGACACAGAAGCCACTGGTCGTTCACGAGAGGTCTGGTGACTCAGTGGGAGTCTTGCTCAGTGTTGTTGTTCCCAGTGGGTTGTGACACAACATGTGAGAGGAATACTACCACATAACTCATGCACACACACAGACACGCCTCATTTGTCCTCTGACAACACATTTTGCATCTATCATATGCCTATCATCGTCATGAGTTGCATTTCTTATAGAACACTTTATAGTCAAAAGGTTAAAATCCTTAGCTGCATCAATTATGTCTTTTGTCTTGTGATGGAAAGTATGAAAGACACTGATCTGAACATCTGCTAGCCCCAAGTAGAAGTTGCTACAGTTACTTTTTTACAGCAGTTGCATGACTGTTCATTATTATATTTCCCAACAACGAACGCCATGCTTTTCAAATCTAAAATGATTAAAGGGTCCAATATCAGAATTCATTATTTCTGGAATGTTTTAAATTCCTTCCAGATCCATCAATTGGGCAATTTATACTGTTTCATAACAACCCATCATTGGAGACACTGTGTTATTACCAGCTTCTTAAATGTTCCTTGTTCTTCCTGTCTCTCCTCTTCTGTTTATTCTTTTCAATTAAGAGGTTAATCATGATATAAAAACTGAATAACTGAGAGAAAGAAGAGCAGCATTTTGAAAAAAGTACTCATCTCTTCTTTTACTTTTACTTCCTTTCCCAGCTAATGCTGCTCTCCTCTTTTATTTTGGTAGAGATCAGTGTATTAAGGAGTTCTGGATGACTAGCTAGTATTATTCTACCCCAGGAGATTTGAAGGTGCGAGGACTGCACGTAAGGTCCCCACAGGATCTCCCCTTAATAGCTGCAAGCTGCTTGCTGAATTTGGAGAGGCAGGGAGGAGAGGAGGCAAGGGTATGGAGTGTGCCTCTCTGAATGTTTTCTGAGCAAAACCCTTTTTGTAGCCCCCACCTTAGTTTGGACGGAATTCCTTTCTTGGATGCTGGAAGCACTAAGCAGAGGGCACCGATTATATACTTTTACAGCTTGGCCTCTCTAAAACAACTTTTTCTAAATGTGCCTGTAGGTTTTTCTGTCTGTGTTGGTTGTAGGGTGCTGAGATTTTTCCAAGTCCCGCTTTATAGTGTACAGCTCTCAGTCTGGCACAAGTATGCCTAATATGTGACTTGCCATGTGTCGCAATTGGTGTTTGTGTCTGAGCTGATGGTCCGTGATAGCCACAGCTGACCACTTAACCTCTGTGTCTGATGGTGACTCACATCGATAAAATCACATAACAGGATGCCAAAAGTACATGCCAGCAACAGCTATTTATTTTTTGTATGTGTGAGGGCAACTAAGTTGACTTTTTTCCAGTGGCCAAGTCTCTGCCAGGGCCATTTAAGGGGGAGACATAGGTTGCTTTCTGACCCTTTACTTACTTTAGTTAATTTTTATTTTTATTTGTTCCAACAATTGCAATGGTAATGGCACATATTTCAAAAAGCAGCAGCGTGCCATAGCGTCTTTTATTCCCAAATGTTCTGGTTCTGTGTGGGCTGAGGGTAGCAAAAGCAGGTGGACAAAATGTATCTGAAGGAGGGGGAGAAAGGGTAGTGTGGAGGGAGGTGCAGGGCTTTTCTACACAGCTGAGCAAAGGTAGTTACACAACAGGAGGGACACACTCCTAACAGTTTTAGCGGTTTTGGCTGTTTGCTAATGCCAAGTGCTCGCACCAAATTAAGTTACGTGGTATTTTTGCTCTTATTTGCTGGTTACTTATCCTTATTATATCCATTAAACTCTCTATTTTTGCTGTGTTTCTTTAATTTTCTTCCAATTAAACGTCTGTTCAACTTTTAAAAAATGACCTCTGACCATTGCTATTCTGTCAGATGTCACTGGTTCCAGTGAGAGACTTATTTGAACTCTCAAACTTGAAAATATAGATTTTGGCCCTCCCTTAATTAGCCTGAGCCGAAGTTGTGGCTATCTTCAGGGATAACGGTGTTTCCTTTAATAAGCAAGACTGGAAGACTTTTTTTCCAGTGAGTTATCTAAAAAAGTTATCTAAATTACCTGTTTGCATAAGATTACATTTTTCATTTTAAACATAGATAAGTTGGCAGATGATTTACCTTGTTGTGCTTGCATTAGGTTGATGAATTACTGGCTACTATTAAGTGGTAAGAAGCTCCAAAAACTCCAACTTACATTTAATCATATCTGACTTCACTACAGTATTCTCCTACATAACAAACTACTTCAGAAGTTACTTCACTGCAAGGAATCCATACAGCGTTTTTTGAGGGAATTTGGTCTGACACATTTTCATACATACAGTGTGTTATGCATCTCTAGATCAGCAAGTTCCCCTCTCTCCAGGCCTGTGCCCCTTACACACCTTCTTCTCTTTAAGCATTGGCTGACACGCACATACTGCACACACAGAAATGAGAGGAACTCTGTGTTATTTTGACCTGTTCCTGAGATGGAAGGATGGGGCTCTGACAAGGTCTGCGTTCTTCACAAGGGCTTTCATGTTGCTGTTAGTGGGTGTCCTCCCCCAGCCCTCCTCTAGCCCTGGGACATTAGGCAGCATGAGGGCCCCCAGGCCCACAAGGCCAGCCAGTCCCATTTCCCAGCCACCCTGAGAGAACCCTCAAGTCAGGGCCAGATGTGGCAGCTGGCCCAGCCACCCTGAAGGTCAAGGTCAAACGAAACAATGTCAAATGTGCCACCCACCCTCATTCTCTAGATAGAGAGATAAACAGAGGTGGCCTTGGAAGGGTACTTAGGTGTAGCGGCAAGGGTAGGGACCTGCAAGAGTAGAGTAACAAAGCAAGGTAAAGTAGAAAGACACTCTGAAGGAAACAAGGCAAACATGTGAAACTAAGGGATAGTGTCATTTACTTAAAAAAAACGTCAGGTGGGAACATGGAGCCCCGTCTTCTTGGCTTCAAAATGCCACAGAGGAAACACTGTTCATGCAGCTGTTCTGAAGTGTGTCCGGCCCTCGGCTTGTAAAGTCGTCACGTGTAGGCCTCATTTTCTCAGAGGAGTCTGGGCACTGCCCACCTGGCCCTCACATTAGGAACACCCCCCACACAAACAACTTATTTAATACCCCATTTCAAAGGGGAGCCTGCGTCACTGCTCCTCAGTGACTAGCATACTCCCCCATGTCATTCCCAGGAACTGCTGTCTACAAATCCTTGACTCTCACAAACTATTAGTGGTATTTCCTCTGTGTTGCGTTTACCACGGACTATAACATTCTACAAAGCAAAAAGTGACTAATACCATACCCTTACACAGTTATAGCTTGGTGTGGTGAGTTGCAGGAATGACTCAAAATGATTTTTTTAATGTTTTCTTTCATTTGCAACACAGCAATCTGGAGTTGAATATTATTTGGGGGAAACAGACTTCGAAAGACAGATTGATTATCAGCTCGTCTTTACTTTTCTATACATTTTTAAGTGAATCTTCTATTATTGTACGTTTATAAGGAACTGGTCATTGGTGGTCAGAATATCTTTGTAGTGGATACTTAACCTCAAAGCACAGGAGAATCTCAATCGAAATTACTCTTAAGTGCTCAGCTCCTGATTAAGAAATGTATCTGTATTTTTCTGATGAAATTAGTTAAATTGAAAACAATTAGCCTCAATGGGAAGTAACCTATCACAGCCCAAAATTAGGCTTTCATTAAGATTTATAATAACAAGATGAATTTTGATTTACATGCTTGGTAATTCACTCAGGGAGTGAGTCAGCTTGAAAGTCCTAAATTTGACGTTGATGGATATGCAATAGGGACACTATCGTTATGGATGCATCTTTTAGTGGATGGGAAATTCTCCTTTCTTTCTCATACTAATGCTAATGCATTTAATAATTACCTGTATAACCCTCCCAGATAGTATTAGCTTATGAGACAATTTGTTTGATGGCATTACACTAGTAGTCTGAGTTATTATACAGCAGCTACTTCATATTCAGATAACAACCCCCATGACCCTCCCCTGGAATGGACTCCTCCCACATCCGCCAGACAGCTTTCTCTAATAGCATTGAACTAATAGCTCTCTGGCATGAGGCCCGCTGTCAACCAAGTTGCTGTGTTGGTAACAGTGGCCCAGTATTGTTGGCACATTTACTTTGTATACAGATATCTATTGTGCAAAAAAGGCAATACCACTCAGCTTTAACAAGAAAAAGAGACACCACAGGCCCCCACAAATTGATCTGATAAGCCAACAGAACACAAAAGCAGACATGCCCTTGGTCTTCTGCCCGCCTTGGACCACATGTGTTCCTTGTTTTGCCAGGACACATTTTGTGTACCCAAACAGCTGAAGCAGGCCCCCTGAGAGGAAAGCAGACAAGGCTGCAGCAGCTGGTGCTGGTGACGCATTGCCAACGTTATCCAATGACGTCAAACACCAGGGGCAATGGCCAGTGATCTTCCGGTGCTATTTTCACCTACAGTATAATACTTTGACATCTGACTATCAGGGAAACTGGTAGATCAATTGCTCTGATATTTTGAGATTATGATATATTGTGTGCTTAATACACACAAAATGCAACAAAAAAGTTTTCACTAGGACTTTAGGTAAACAGTTGACTTCAGGACGGTGTCACATATAAATATTATCGATTGCCATTGGATGAGAAATGTCCAATATTTTTTTGTAACTGTGCACTTCCATCATAACTTCTTTTTATCTTTGGTAATTCCAAATTAATGCCAAGTATAAGCACCACTATGAAGCTTTTATTACCTGACAGTTTAGCTTTCAGTTTTGGAACACTGTGTTCACAAAGTTTGTGAACCCATTACAAATGAGACAAACTGCCTAATGAAAAACATGGCAATTTACTTTCCAACCTGTTTGAAATTTGCAAAAATCTGGTGTACATCAACTACAAGGAGAGCGAAAAAGAAAAGGAACATGCGTGTGTGTGTGTGTGTGTGTGTGTGTGTGTGTGTGTGTGTGTGTGTGTGTGTGTGTGTGTGTGTGTGTGTGTGTGTGTGTGTGTGTGTGTGTGTGTGTGTGTGTGTGTGTGTGTGTGTGTGTGTGTGTGTGTGTGTTTGTGTGTGTGTATGTGTGCATGTTGCAGGGGGGAAATCTGACATATCAACAAAGTTAGGTGAAGTGCAGGTCCCATGAAACATATTATATGGTTAAAACATTATTGAATTATCTCATACATTGATCACATGGCAGTTTGGGACATTGAGAGCACTAATCGAGACTTGGCCCAGTTACCTCATTTGTAAAAAAGTATAGATTTTATGAGGCTGTCATCCCAAGACAAATGACAGAATCTTAATTTTAACAAGAGCCCATAAAATAAAAATATTGATGTTCATGTGACAAAGGTCTTTCATGGTTGTATTATTTATGATGGGAACAAATAAAGAAGTCAAGTGACGTTAATATGGAGTAACAAAATCCATAGACATTGATGGATGAGTAAACAATATTTTGGACCAACAAGGGAGGCCGCTATACACAGCAATTTTGACAATGTTGTTTTCTCAATATTACGATCTAACCTTAACCAGCTATTTTTGTGACATGATAACACATTTCCCCAACCTTAATTTTCCAATACCATGACCTTCCCCAAAGAATAACCACTTTATTTTTGTAGTTTTACCACTCCAATGGAAGATCAGAAATGTTTTTAATTTCTTTAAATGACACATTTTTGATTTTCTCTCCCACTCAGGTGATTCCATTCCCCATGTCCTGTGACATTCGGGATGAGTGCTCCTGTCGGGATCTGAATGCTATAGAGAACAGAAAGGAGGAACATGTGCATTCTCTGGGGTGACCAACCTGAGCAGGAAACTCTGTTCAACAACGGACCCTTGCTGCAACACAACACAGCCAGAGTGGCCGAGGCAGACCCCTCCTTCATCCTTCTCTCAGCCTCCAATTTCCTGCACATGCTGCTTAACAGGCATACCTCTCCATCCATACCGCAACCCCAACCAGCTGAAATGCCTCCTCCACATCACAGAAAGATCAAGAATAGAGGATGGGAATCATGAGACTCCACAGAAACTTCATTTCTCAGCTTAAAGGAAAGTAACACTGCTATATCATCATTAAAAAAAACATATGCAGCAAGGAGAAAAAAAAACATGAAACAAACTTTTTTGAAAGAAGAAGAAAAAAAAAAAACCTAAAGAAAAATGTAACCAAGCCTAGGTAGCATGCCTTTTGTTCAGTTTTGTGCTGGCTTCAGTGTCTATTTTAGTGACCTTGCTTTACAATCACATGATTGAACCAAAGGTAAATCAAAATGTGCAAGTGAGGGATTGTATGGATGTTGGCTACCTGTTTTGCAAATATGAAGGAAATCAAAAAGACAAATGTTAAAAAAATATTCCTCAGACCTTTACAGGCAAGTTCAACACCTTTTCGGAGGGGCTAGAAGTTTGTGCGTATATCATTCCTGGTTTCCAACTGGTCAGTCACTTGGTATCAACATGTCCTTTACAGTAAAGTGTCTTTCTTTACAGTAGAGGCTATAGAGGTTATTCCTAGCTTGGTGGGGAATGAGACAGCCATATTATTGAGTTTCAAGCCACATATTCAACACAAAAGCCAGAATAAAAGGCACAAACACACACACAAAAAATGCCAACTTATTGTTGAACAACAACACAAATTATTTCCTACCACAATTTTATATTTAGGGTAAAATCCTGAATGCATAATTAAAACATTTTTAGCATGGCTTCTGCTACTGTGTTTGCTGCTACTTCCCATTTTCACATCATAATAACTAATGGGGTTAGACAGCATTGTCTCCCTTGCTGCTTACAGTACCTCTTTATAGCATTCATTAACACGTGCATGTCAGTCCATGATACTTTCATAGAATACATGTTGACAACACCACATGAAATGCACTAAGAACTTTAAAAAACCCCAGAACCTCACTTGTCATTTCCTTTTAACCCAAGCGTCCCAAGATAAATACCACATACATTGAACACGACTTAAAGAATGTCATCGTTAACACCTCACTTCGGGTTGGGTTGATTCTAGTTTCAGTTTTAACTCCTCCCTCATGGCACTTGATTAGAACTTTGTGACCTCACGTGCCAAATCAAAAATGTTTTAACTGAAGACAGAATCATCCCAGCCTGTTTGGAATGTAGTCAATGCTTGTCAGAAGTCTATAGCCTTTTTGATCACACAGTACTGCACAGCACATTCACACACAAGGAAGAACTAAAGGGCTGGAAATAGGTCCTGGCTCTTAGTGAGAATGAGTATAGGTGGAAGGAGACGTCTTCTGACATTCAAACACATACACACATATTTCTCATTCTCTCCCCTCCCAGTAGTGTTTGACTCTCAGCAGTAGTTATGCAGGCAACAATGCAATTCATGAAAATGACATTTGGATGTATATGTCAACACAGCATTTACAGTCACAATATGATCAAAGGTCCCTAAGATTCTCTGCTGGGTCCAGTGTTTAAGTAATTAAGTTAAACGTAACGTTTGTCTCTGCAGTAGGCACACTCTGTTGTTCTGATCAGGACTTTTCAGTATTGTGAACTCAGTCCGTCCCCACCAATTAACTTTAATAGATCATGTGGCTGCTACAATGGCCTTGTATTTTGTTATTCCTCATTCCAGACACATAAAGGCTACACTAGTTTTTTTTCATGCACATTTGATAATGAAGGCTGCTTGGCATATTGGTCCACATTTTGCTGCTCTTATTAGGCTGCAACCATTGTCAGGGTTACATTCAGCATGATTGTGACTTTTCATTTCATTTGGGCCAATGGCACAGTCCCTGTGACTCATAATAGGCTGCTATAGCATTTCAAATCATCCTCATAAATCATTTTAGACAAAAAAATGTACAAGTGACAATGTAAACCAGATTTCATGTCATTTTGAAACCAATGTAGTTAAGAACCAAGAAAATACCACCAAATGCAGCAAAAGTGTGAAGGTATTATTTTCCACCAAATACAAAGAAAATAAACAAAAATATCGTGTAAATATAACTATATGTTGTTGATTGACAGGAGGGTAGACAAATGTTTTTTTTTTAATGTTTTCATGTATTTCATTTTTACAAAATGTCATATTTAATCAGTGTTTGTATTATTGACCTCAGTTACTGCACTTTTTTAGTTTCTATGTAAGAAGAAAAAATATATCTTTCGAAAATGTTTAGAAGCTGCTATTGTCAGAATGGTGATCTGAAACAAACTGTATGTTATGGTTTTCTGTCTTTTGACTCCCTGTGTTGCTATTAGCTTTCCTGTCATTCGTTTTTGTTTTTGTTTATCTGATTATAGATGCTCCTCTCCAAACTAAACTCACTTTGCAGTAGAGGTTCTAAATGAAGTAGGGAGGTTTTGTCACTACAAACTATGTTTCCATCCATCCATCCAACCCTCCATCCAGACATGAAGGCCCAACCCCACTAAAAAAAACATAAAATACAAAAATATATATATGAAATAGGGAAAATATTAACACATTAAGTTTAGAAGGTTATTTATGGTTTAGCTAGACCTAAAATTAGTTTGCCGTTTGTTTTTCCCTTATAAGTGTGTGTGTGTGTGTGTGTGTGTAGTACATCATCTTATGTTGAAAGTGTACATTTTGGCAGAGAAACCAAGTGATGTCAAAGGGGAAGGAAAAGCTTAAATGAAGGATTTCCCATCATAAATAGACAGTGTAACTTTTATGAAATATGAAACTTTCTAAAGACATTGTAAATGCTACATCGTCTACTAAGCTTGCATTTAACACTTTATATCTAAACATACAGTATATAGCCTTGGTCAAATAAAATAAAAGATGTATTATGTTGATATTATCAACTTATATGTAATACTAGTACTCCGGATACTGCTGCGTTACATAAAACCATTAAAAGTGGGGAGAGACCACCACACCTGCAATCACCACACCATGCCAATGACATGCAGCACATGCATACAGTGGTTCATTAACGGCCTCCATTGTAACCTTGTAAATGGATGAATCTGAAACGTCACTTTGGATCATTCCCTTCATCTTATAATCGTAGTTAACAACCTGTTCTTGCATCTACATACTTTGACTAACTAAGAAATATCCTCCTCAACAATTGCTTGTATCATTAGTCAATGTCTGGATACCAAAACAACTGATTGTTATCACGATCAAAACAGCTACAGAATGTGACTGCATATCAACTTGAACAATTATATTCTTAATAATGCAGAAGGTACCCTTAAGCCATAGCTAACCAAGATATTCATGGAAGGAAGTAAAAGATTACGCATTGGATGAGGACATCACCTCTCTACTGTAGTCATCACAGGATCCCTTGCTGTACCTCATGCCTGTAATGTTTGCTGCTTCTATATTTTTGGTATTTTAGTGACATTTTTTGCGTCTCATTACAATGGTGTACATAGTAGAACTATTTATTGAGAGTGTTATACTTTTTTAAGTTATATTTAATGTCCATGTAAGTTATTTTTTACGTTGTGCTTATAAATAGACACATTATCGGTTGTGGGTCAAAACTGTCAATTTGCCTCTGTCATCCCGCTCTGTTGTGATCATTGCTGTCAAGCATTGATCAGATATACATACCCCTTCAGGCTCGTGACCACAAAACATTCTGTCTCACTGGTCATTAGGTTTAGATGAAATCTGCTTGCATCCAATGAGCATTCACCACATGTTTTATGTTCCTGAGTGCAGTGTATGTTATTTTCCTTTTAAACCAGAATGTAAATTTTCTTTTCTTTTTCTTTATCTACTTATTTTTTGAAATACACACATTAGCCATACGTACACAAGTGGTGTAAAAAGAACCAATTATATAATGGTCAAATACATAAATCCATAATATAGCAAATAATGTTTCAAGGGACAAATCTAAGGAACAAGGAAGAACATTCAGAGCCAGAAGAGGACAGTAGAAATGACAAAGAGAGGGGAAAAAACTGAAGGAAAGGAAGGAATGGAGGGGAGAAGGCAGCCGATGGTGCCCCAGAGAGTGTTCTTGGATGGCAGGAAAAGTAGAAGGTGGGCATGGAGAGAGGTAGGGATGTGTGGGCTTCTTTTCCTGGCCTGTCTAGCTATTTGTCCAGGTGTGAAAATGTGTACTCACAGAGGCTGCCCCTGGGCCAGGGGTGGCGGGCGCTGACTGGCAACAAGCCAAGGCCAATGAGTCAGAGTTTCTCCTGGGGGTGGCAGCCATCCCTTTCTGGGACTCCTAACACCCTTTCCCTCACCACTCCACCTCCCGACTCCTCAACACACTGCCTCATCTGTCACTGTCAGGTATGCCTGCGCAGGTCTGCCAGGGTCACGCTGGCCCTGTGAAAATCAGAGAGGATGTTTGCCCAGCTTACAGAGCCTTTTGAAGTTAGGCTGAAGGACCACAGTTTTCCTCAGCTAGAGCATATGCTTATCACATAATATGATTTGTATAGCAGTCTTTTTTTGACAGGCTTTGATACCTCTCCACATTTCTCACCAACAGTCAGTCCTTTGTTTCTAATTTAACACCGGGATGTTGTATTGCTCGTCTAAAAATGGCAGAAGCTTTGTAGTGTCTAAGTAATTACAAAGTGTTGGGGAGTGTATGAAAGAGTGTCTGAAGTCCTAATATTTTTGCTCACATTGTGGAGAAAAATACTGATGTGCCATCTTGTTGTAAGACATTTTCTTTGTGTATTGTAACACATCAAGTACCTCTCACAGGCCTCTGGTTATAGAATGGTCCACTTATGTATGTTTCCGAATCCCTCAATAAATTAAAAAAAAAGGTAAATTGTCCTTTTTCTAAATGGAAAGTACAAAAAAAGTGTATTTACATATTACGTGGATATCTAGTGGTATTACTGCGATGTTTCGTACCTGATTGCTCAACAAATATATTTTAAGATGTAAATAATATTATATGATGATTGTATTTGCAAACCATGTACTAACTGTTTGAGAATAGCTCTTGGATTGATTTTTATCATAACTATTATACAAAGAAATGAACCGTGAATATGTTGTGCATTGTGTCAAAGTATCACCTGCAAGACAGAAAAAAGAAAAAAAAGACCTGTGATGCTTTACCACACCACTCGCTGTCAGCATTTATTTGTTCATAATGGCTTAGTACAAGCACTGTTGTCAGTTGTCTAAACCATGAATTTATCCATTGAGTCATGCAATATTTATTTGTTGTCAAGATGAATAAAATCATAATGGTAATTTCTGGGTCTTAGGAGTCTGTTGAAATTGATCTTTATAATCAAACTGGCTGATCTTTGTTATGCAATGAGAAGTTCATTTTCAATTTGTCTTCAAACAGCTTTCATTTCAAACTCCATACTGTATTTCTTCCAGTCTTATCCCAATGCCTTTGTGTTTGCTGAGAGTTTCACCAACACTGTAAAGGTAGCCATCGGACTCAGAAGTCCATCCCTCCCTCTGATGGCCTCCTCTCTCTTTGGTTCTTACACAGTATGCACTTTTTCAGGCACATATACAACAGATTGGACTTTTATGTTTCAGTTTATGTTTCTCTCTGTTTTCACAGTTGCAATTATATATATTTTTGGTGCTCTGGTACATGGCAAAACATGTCTGATGTGTACTATATTTTCATAAGGAAGAGTCATAAAGATGAGTATGATGTTCATTTTGCTGTCATTTATTGTGTAGAAATAAAACACTGGTTAAAGTGAACATAACCTTGATGAGTGTTGTCAGTTATTTGCCAGTTAGTTTGTATTATCATCCATTGTGTCCAAGTTAATTTGTTGTATGCTTTACAGTATACTGTAGTTTTTAACTATTTTGTGCCTCTTAAGAATATCTATCTACTACAGGGGAGTAAGTAGACAATATAAATGAACTGACCTTTTTTAAAATGCAAAAATTGCTCAGTTGGTTTAAAAAGAAGAGCTCATTCTTTAAGCCTCCATTGATACATTGGCATTGAAATTTGACTGCTGTTCCTGGCACACCAATGACGTTAATGGCATAATTTGTGAGAATGAACATCAAACTACTGATTTTGAAAGTGCAGTTAATGTTGCATGACTGGAAAGAAACTGGATCTGAGCTTAAAGGAATAGTTTGTTGAGGGAGCTGGAAAAAGAAAATGCTTCCCAGCAGCTCACATGCAGAGAAGCATAGCCACCTTTAGTTAATGATATCAATTAGTGTAATTCATAGGGGATGGCTGTCTATTAGTTCAGTGACTGATTTCCTCCCCCGGTAAACGTAAATATTTTTCAGCTGGATCATCTGGTAAATTGGGTAAATCCTGGGAAATCACACAATTACACTGCATTCTGCAATTGCTGAATACAATCAGATAACAGTTGTTCTTATCTGAGACTTATTTTGCCATCAAGCAAATTCATTCTGATCCAAATATTGCTGTGATATAGTGCAATATGTGTGCTGCTTGTTCAGGCAGCGCACATGAGTCATGTGCACCATATCAGCTGATCAGCATGTCAGTCATAATTTAGACCCCTTAACAAGACAGATCGTTGAAGTCAACACCAGATTATTCTCTATACTGCTGCATGTTGGTGTTGTATTGCAAAAGTGTTGGCGCTATGTACCACTTATGGTAATCCATCAGATAGTTTAATTATCTTATAAATATATCAATTAAACAACCAAAATCAGTGGCTTCCAAAATACACACCTTTTTCAACACAATATATGATGTTGTATACATAGTTCACATACTATTCTATTCTTTTATTTTTACTGACAAACTTTAATATCACCTTAAAAACACAAATTGTCATACTGAACGATGACCTTTTTTGGATATATTAGACAAACCTTTTTTGCATTTAGTGATATTCATGAAAATGTGGAAAGATGTCTTGATCGCACTCGATCCACGCTTGACACTGATCAAAATAATAGTTTTACTCTATTGTGGGGATGAAAGGAAAGTATTCTGATTCAATATACATTTTTAATATATATTACATTCTTCAGAAAAACACAATCAAAGCCACATAATAATACAGATGTCTTTTTTTACAATTCAAAATGTACACTATAATACTTTATTATTACAATTTATATAACATGAGATGTAAATATTGAAAAAAGGCATTGTTTATCTTAATTAAAACAATATCCATGGCTTTGAAGATATGACATTGGACTGAAATATAAGAGGAATAAATGGACCAAAGACAATAGTACTACACTACAATAGAAGTGTAATTCCTTACATTTTAGAGTTTGTTCAACACAAACTTTTGGGCGCCTAAAAGTCTTTGTGATCTTCTGTGATCTCGCAGAAATCATAAAGTCTTACCATAGCAACCGATTGATTTCTATGCAGTATTTTTACTGTTGTTCTATTTAGTTATAATACCCACAAATTATCTGAAACATTAACTTCAGCGTGGAAATTGCATTGTATATTTTGTTTAGAGTGCATAATCCACTTTCTTCATGTTTGTTTCTAGTCTATGAAAACATGTAATAATTTAATTGTCCATAGTGTTTATTTTCGGAACTGTAGTATTAATAATATAGGTAATGACAAATAATGTCCTGATTTCTGGATTAAAGGTGCTAAATAAAATACCTATAAATGAATATGATTTTCAAATGCCACCCTCCATGTCTTTGCATAATTTAAACAGGCTCATAGTAGCCTATTGATCAATCCAGTTTCGACACAAAGCCTTGCTATTTCAATTGAATCTATCAAAAGTAAAACAAGACTTACAACATAGTTTCTCACTTACTTATTTCACATTCATAAACAAAAGCTTTATTTTCTTAACTAACGGGAACTCGAAAATAAGAAAGTGATTTTCAAATGGCTTTAACACATTTCAGTTTCTCCTTTCAAATTAGGATAGTAAAGGCAAATAAGTTATGCTTATATATATTTTTTTTCTTACATTTTTCTCTCCCAGAAAGCTTCAAAGCACCAAAAAGGAACTACAATATTACATTCAAAGTATTTAAGCCAACCAGTTTTTCTCTTGGCTGAAATATATTTTACATGTTCAGACTACAGTTTCTCATTGATATGTGCGATCACTGCTATTTTGCAGTTGAGAAATATTTTCACTCCAGGTCTTTTTTTATCCTCAGTCTTCTTTTAAAAGTAAGCCACATGAAAATGTTTTTGTTGTAGCTTTAACACAATGTCCAGTGAATTCTGAGGTTTTTTTGGGCTCTCATGGTTTTGCAAAATCCATCAGTCCCGCGAGAGACGACTGCTGCAGACTGGGTGACGAGTTGCATCCATTTTTGACGTCATTTTGCAGGAAAAACAAACAAAGATGCACCACCGCCTTCTATAAACTCCTGTCTCATCGGAGTTTGGTGTTGCTGTATGTGTTACGTTGCACAGATATTAACTTTTCCATGCATGAAGTGCGACTTTCATGTAAAGAGCCAGCCCACGTGTTACTGGGAGGTCGGCCCTCTTCACTCCTGCAGTAGAAATACGCCATGGTGTCTGTGCGGCTCCGGATGTGGGTGATGCGCAGGAGTGACTGGCAGTAGTTGCTAATCTTCTCCACCCTATGAAGTATCAGGTTGGCTTTTCTATTAAAGGAGAAGACAAGAAAAAAAACATCTTCGATCAACATCATCACACATATAATAATTTTGAAAACCATTACATCTCAAGTTTTATATGATATCGTAATTGAGAAAGACAAAAAAAAAAAAACACAGATACACTGCCCGGCCAAAAAAAAGGTCACAAGCCTGTGGGGGGGCAGTGTTATGATCTGGGGTTGCTGCAGTTGGTCTGGTCTAGGTTAAGCAATGTTATGTGCCCAAAGAATGAGGTCAGCTGACTACCTGAATATACTGAATGACCAGGTTATTCCATCAATGGATTTTTTCTTCCCTGATGGCACGGGCATGTTTCAAGACGACAATGCCAGGATCCATCGGGTTCAGATTGTGAAAGAGTGGTTCAGGGAGCATGAGACATCACTTTCACACATGGATTGGCCACGACAGAGTCCAGACCTGAACCCGATTGAGAATCTTTGGGATGTGCTGGAGAAGACTTTGCGCAGTGGCCCGGATCTCCCGTCATCAATACAAGGTCTTGGTGAAAAATGTATGCAAGACAGAAATACATGTTGTGACATTGCAGAAGCTTGTGGAAACGATGCCGTAATCAAAGCTAAAGGCTGTCCAATGAATATTAGATTGAATTAGAGACCTTTTTTTTTGGCCAGGCAGTGTGTTTGTACAATTATATAACTTTAAGCAAGATTACTGGATGCCGGATTACTTTAATGATTGAGAGTCGTTTCAAATATGGAGCAGATTTTAAAACTTGAAAACATAAAAGTGGTTAAGATACACAAAACTTTGGAAATGTGAGCGGAGTTGTCTGTTTGTTTGTAAGCGGTGTGCTCTGCTGGAAAAAAAAGGGGGTCCTGCAAAAGTCAACAAAGAAGAACAAAATGGAGAGAGAGAGAAAGAAAGAAAAAGAACAAATATCACACTGTTCTTTCATTTGCACCCTCACTGACTTTACACGAAAGCACAGCTTTAAGTGTTACCAGGATTGAAAGGATTGCAAAAGTGTCTCTCCTTTATTTCTGATGGGACTGCCAGTCTGGGTCAAAACCCACACATGCAAATGCATTTTGAATTTTCGGGTACTGATTCTGTTGAACACTACACCAGGTTTGAATTTGGTCTCTAGGATCAGAGCTGCTGTGCAAAACATGAATGAGCCATATGTCAAGTCACACACACACACACACACACACACACACACACACACACACACACACACACACACACACACACACACACACACACACACACACACACACACACACACACACACACACACACACACACACACACACACACACACACACACACACACACACACACACACACACACACACACACACACACACTCCATGCTCATTTATTACCGACAGTAAAAGTATTCAAGGTTGTTCAGCTAATTTCAACACAAACATGAGCAAAATACACACAAAGAAGGACACAATTCCCTTGTTTTGAAAGCCGTGGCTGCTGAGCATCAACATCTGTCTTTAGTTAAGCAAGCAGTACAGACATCCTTTTTACTTATTTGCCGAAAAGAGGGTGAAACATTTTCTCATTTCCCTTAAATTCTTACGTCCGAAAAACAGATTACCCAACAGATGGACAAATACAACAAATGCAATGCCATTTCTGATGAGATCCAAAGAAGTTAACAAAAAATAAAACAAAAAAGGAAAGTGTAACTTTTCAGGTTGCAAAGACACAAACAAAGCTTAGTGGAAACAAAGCTTAGAACTTTAACTTCATTAAACTAAGAGGGCAATGGGAAAGCACATACAAAAACAACTACAGTATAGCAGCAACAACAACTATTTGCTATGTCAATGAAGAAATGTTGTCTTGAGCAGATAATGGAGTTACACAATTTGCATTGGTACCAGTCAACATGTCCTGCCTTATTGTCCCACTGGCTAATCACTGCTGCTCTCCTCTGCGCTCTCATGGCTGTTATTGCAATACCATCTTTCCAATCAACAGTGGCATGACAGTGTCAACATGAAGGCATAACGCCCCTCCTCAGTTCCCCCCAACATTAGCTCTGCTGCTGTTGTCAGCACTGCCAGCACTGTTAACACTGTTAACACCTTGTGCATGAGCCTACGCCTCCATGTTTGATCGCGACATCAGTGGTATAAGCGTTGCGCGGCCAAAACTTAAAGTGTCTTTAAACAACAATGTGAAAATGCATTGTTCAGATGTGGCTGTTTGACATAATTTCATAAAAATAAGGGAAGTGGTTTTTCTGGTTTCCTGTCGACATACAGACAAACAAACCTTGACGAGACTGATGTGCAGAAATATAAAAGTACATTGCAGTACAAGATAATAGTGGTGTTTAAATGGAAGATAAAAAAAAACAGTAACCATATATCACAGCATGTCCACAGAATAATATAATTATGAAAATAACTAGTGTTCAGATGCTACAATGCTGCTGGACATTTGGGGTTACTGGGATTCTCAGCTCCTGAGGAGAGCTGACTTTGCTTACGTTTCACTTGGCTATTCTGCTACCTTTTAAAAGGCACCACCAATAGAGCTTGCTTGTAAATTACCACAACGAGGCTTAACCCTGCCAACTTGAGGCAGTAAATAATCTGTGCTCGCTCATCCAAAAGCCCCCCCCTTCCTGCTTCCTCATTGCTGCCCACACACAAACACAATATCTGACCACCCCAATCCCCATATTATGTCCCAATGGCCAACCCATACCTCCCACCCCCCTTCACCAATCAGAGAGAGGCATAATCTTTCTACAGACCAAAGTTATTCCACAATTATTATATTATTTATGGCTTGAAAGGAGTGCTTCCAGGCAGTGGGGGTGGACAAACCTAAACATTGGACCGTAACTTAAGAACCCATGTTGCTATCATCATCGGGCTGGACCACTTGTCCGACTTTCAGAAATTATTTTTTTTAAGTATTGTTTATGCTTTCTACTTCACAGTTTAGTTAGTCAGTGAGCTTCTCTTCCTCTCCTTATTGTTGTAAGGTGTAAGTATCAGTTCATACGGCAAACTATCAATGGGGGTGTCCCTGTTAAGAGGATGTCATGTTGGCATGTTGTGGACATTTTCTATGAGAAAAGAGAGGAAATAGAGTTTGAAGTTGAGTTAGTGTTAGCTGACTATCAAATTTAGTGTTTGGCTTGGCTGTCAAACACTGTTTTGGCATCACCATGGTAATGCGAGGAGCGACTGTAACCCGAAGTTTTCATGGTGACCTTGCCCACTTGCTTTCCAGTATAATCACTTTGAAAAGTGGGAGAAAAGGAGGGGGCAATTGTGTAGAAGGCTGCTTAGAAGGGTGCAGACAATGCCATGAAAAATGGCTTAATGGTCTGAAACTGGAAGGACCAGTCCAAACATCTTTGGCTTTTGTTACGTAATAAAACTCAGTGTGACTGTAATTGATCCCGGACAACAAAACAGCGTCATCAAACAAGATGACAAGGACTCTTGGGTAAATAGTGGCAGACTGAAACAAAATAAGGAATTTTTCAAGACAAGAAAACATCAGTTCTCTTAAAACAAAAAACTGGTGAATAATCTGCTTTGCCTGCTTAAAAAAAACATATCCTCCCACCTGGGGCCCAGCTCATCTTCACTTCGCCAGACAAAGTCTCCAAACTTTTCGTAGTGGGAATTGTAGTGATGCTGGACTCTGTAGAGCAGTGGAGGAGGAATCTCCATCAATGTGTTGTAGGCCATCTGCTGCTCCTTGCCACTTGTGTAGCCATTATACAAGTTGTATACCTTGTCTGCTATCTCTGTGAGGAGGGAAGAGACAGAAAGAGGAGAGACACAGAAGCAGCGGGGAACACATATTTAACTCAAGCAAGGTAAGCAAATAAACACATCAACTTTTTTAATTAAGTATTGGACTTCTATGAGGTTTGGGAATTGCAAGAGGAGAAAAAACGGCAAGTATGGTATGTAAGCAAGGAAGTGATACTGTCTGGCTAACTCCACTGTTCATTAAATCTGAATGTGAAATTGGTGATTTATTTAACTTTTATTCAAAATCTGATAAAACTTGATGCTAACAAACTTGATTTATGTTTTATAAATGTAAGTGTGACTTGCAAAGACGAAACCATTGAGTTAGATGAAAGGGTGTAATGAACAAAATATACATGTACATGGTTGTCTTTTAAATATGTTTTAGTGATGAACTTTCTGGGTAAGTACCAATTAATATAAATTGTGATTATGTTATAAAACTTGAGCCAAAAATTTAATTAAAAGACGAAGAGCAAGAACAAGAAAATGAAAGCTGAGTGTACCTTCGGCTCGATTGTCATCCACCATTGGACAAGATGTCCGTACTGACACAAAGCTTGACTCAGAGTGGCCACCTCGGCTATCCACTGCATGAAGAGTAAACCTGAAAACAACAAAAAGCAATTGAAAAAGGTTTATTCTTTTGACTGAAACCTCAACTTAAATTAGTGTTAGCAGAAACACATACAAAAAAGCTTGAAAGCAATTACACGTTTACCCTTGACCAAAAACTCCAACTACACAAATGATTGGCACTTTGGATATGCTGACACAGACATAAGCTGACAGTCTTTAAAGAGTTTAATGTTCACGGGTTTGCCGTGCTTGATGAGATGGTGATCTTGCTAGGTGATGCATTTGATCGTTTACATCCATATAATGACATATTTTTTAGAAAACTGTCTTGCCGATAAGTACCCAGGGATGGTGTGATTTAATATATAAATGTATATATATATATCTGAAAAAGAGAGCAGCCTGTTCCACAGTGGCAGAGGAGACAGCAGTAAGGGGGCTGGACTCAAGTACTCTATAAGGGCAAAGTTCCTCTCTCTGAAAATGTCAAACATCAGAATCCTTCGGGTTATATGATAACATAGCACAAACAGTTCAAGACATTAGGATATGAGACACTGCGAAACTGTAAGGCATCTCAAGTAATATAGGGCTCGGAAAAAAATACAAATGACCTTTACATGTCCTTTTGAAAATGTCAATCTGTGTGATTTTGGATAAGAAGAAGTACAAGGAGAAACCAGTCATATTGAATCTAAAAATGGATGAAGGATGGCACATATTAAGCCATCAATATTGTTGCAGGCAGCGGCAAGGAAAGAAATGCCAATATCATATACCTGCATGTATTATTTTCCACTGCTGTCTTGATGATGGTTGAACTTTTAACTTGCTGCTGCAGCACTCTTTGGGACCTTGGCAACCATATAACCACACCAAGGAAAACACTAGAGCTCCTTGTATTGTTCCCTGAATTCTCTAAATTACACCTCCATTTGTAAGAAGTGAACAAACATAAAAAATAAAAAAAGGTTCTTAACATTGATTTCTGTTTAGCCAAACCCGCTGTTGTGTCATATTGCAACGCATTATCTAATATTATATATACACAGCTTAGTTGAATACTCGATTCTGATTGGTCAATTCAGATTGTTGATACAGTAGTACAGACTGCTGTCAAGGACTATAATGACCGTTGCTAAGGAGGATCAAGAAAGAAAAAGGAAAAAACGCAAACAAATGGAGAGCTGGATGTCAGATAAATTAACAGAACGAGACAGACAGGAAGTAAACACTAACAGGAACACGGTCTGCAGTGTTTAAGGACTTGTTAGTGGATCAGAAACTGTAAACAGACTTGAACAGTTACAGGAAACCTCGATTAGTGCTGCCGTAAAGTTGATGTCACATTTCCAGCCGTTTGTTCGCTGTGGAACAGATTTTTTTTTCCTTAGATGAAGAAATATGATAATTTTTTAGTCAATAAAATAATTTCAATTAATATTGGGAGTCGAGTCTTTAGTTTGCTTAGTATCTGGCCGTGTAATAAGCAATCAACTTCAGGCTGATCAGGGAGCTCGAAGCGAAGCGAAGTGGGCTCCCTGATCAGCATTCAGCGGCACATTATCCCTTACTTATTTGTAATGTGTCATATTAAGCTACCAGGTGTATAGGTCTATAGACTTTGACATGTCACATAAGAAAAAACACCAGTGTAAATTATAAAATAAATGATTGCTTGATTACATTCAGAGTTGTTGTTGTCAAGGTACTGGATTTGTGTTTGAAACTTGAATAGAATAGCACCATCGGTAATGTTCTACTATTCATACATTACCTCATACGACACGTAAAAATATATGCTGTGAAAAGGCCAATTTGGCTATATTTTGTCCATCATTGACCCCCTATACTTTTTTTCACACCTTATCCCTCTGGTTTTCAATGTGACCCTACACATTTCAAGCATAGCTCCAACCAAATTCAACCTGAGCAGTACATCAGAAAATGCAAATAGAGCTTCTTTGTTATGTTAAAGGTTTCTGTTAAATTAAAAATCCCATAAATAATGCAGTTGCTGTGAAGGTTATTTAATAGAAGAAACAAACTGTTTTTCCTACTACAGGAGATTGAATTTAGTATTGAGAAATGTTTGTTGCTGGTTGTGAAAAAAACTGTAAGCTTTCCCCAGTATTTCAACAGAGTTACCGCTGTAAAAACAACAGAATGACAACAAGGAAACCACAAAACACAGCGAGACAAGATGAACAACTGAGATAGCATTCCAATGCTAAATACTTTTGAAAAATACATGAAAATAAAGACATTACAATATTATTGTTATTTCAAAAGTTTATTTTCTTCCTAAACGCATTTGCCTTTTTCTCATTTTATGTCTGTCCCAATGCTGTCAGATGATTGTTTTGTTGTAACATGACCTGCTTGGACATTGCTCACATAGTTTGTCTAGTCTTGTTTTTCAGCAGGGTGGATGCGGTATTCCCCAAGAATTTCACAAAAGACGCACAGGCCTCACGCGCTCTTCTGCACAGGAAAACAATGCTGGCATGTAACAATCACTGTTTAAATTACTGTATGTGGCCACATAACGTGCAGCTGGATACAATGAGGTGGAAGAATAACGGAGAGCAGGAGGAGGACGTAGAGGCGGGAGTTTTTATCAAGGCAATTTGTTAAAAGTTTTGTTAGGGACCCAGGATGTGGGCTTGCCAGCCTTTTATTGCTGTTTTTTTGTTGTTTAAATGGTTGGCATCAATGACAGGTACTGTTCCCCCTTCCACAGCCCCTACAGCAATTACAAGGTTTTTATGTACAGTAATAAAGCTTTTTCTGCCATGAGATTAAGCCTCTAAGAGAGTCAACTTTAGAGTCTGCTTTTTGTTTGGGTAAATGAGGAATAATGTGCTCATTGTGGAATGAATTATGACATTTTAACAAAAATATGAGACATTTTACAACTTTTTGATCGCAGTTTATGCCAAGCAACCTTGGCTAGGGTTTCTTAATCCTGTCAGGTTCTCATTCACAGAAACTGATAGTAGCAGTCTAAGCTCAGCTCAGGCACACAGTAATGATAAAGATCGCCTATGAGAACAAAGAAAGCAGCTTCGGTCTGGCAAGCCACGAGAATGTCAAAACATCAAGTAACAGAATTTGGCAAGACGCACACAACCACCACGGCCACCCACCCTACCACACACGGATACACTTTCCTTTGTCTCTCTATTTTTCTATCTACATTGCTTGCATATAGTTCAGGCCTGTCTATCCCTCTCTCTAATTCTTTGTCTCTCACATCTATTCCAAGGCCGTCTGGCTGCACATGGCTCCTCTGGAAGCGGTTCGGTTTGTCCCTGTGCCATAGTTTTGAAAGCTCAGCAAACAACCAAGTGGACAAATGGCAGATTAATGTTTGTGTAAATTAACAATGTGGCCATTAAAGTAACTATTGTCCTCTAATTTAATGAGACAGTGGGGAGATGGATGAACAAGGGATGACAAGACAGAAAGCTCTGGGACAGACAGAGCAAGAGATGAGGAATGGGAGAGAGTGAGAGAGGATCAATTAGGGCAGTATTTTTGGCATGCTGAGAGAAGCTAGGGCAGTAGGGGTTGCCTTTTCCATGACATCAATGTTTGGACACACATCAGAAAACTGGTCAACAAATCAATCAAAGCTGCAATAATAATTTCAGACTGCCCGAAAAATCTGTGGCAGCTACAGCATCTCATGACGTTGAAATCCTCAGACCTACAGTATGTGGCATTACACTAACAGCCCTAAATAAAATGCCTTTGCCTTTCATTGTGAATTAGCTAAATAATCTCCGCTCTGAATGACCTCACTAGTCCAAATGAATGTCATGGTCACAACACCACATTAAAAGTCATTCAACAGATCATTTGTTAAATGTAGATGTCTAGATAATCGAGAAGACCATCATTTCAACAGTACTTTGAATGATGTTTGACAAAATCAAGTCGATAATATCATGTCTCAGCAGTATTAGAATGTGCTGCCATCATTTCTCTCTTGCTCTTCAATCATATGAAGCTTTGAAGGCCACATTTTTTGCTGTGGTTTCTGAAAGCAAAAATTATTTTGATTTCAAATCCACTGGCTAGTTCAAAGTGTAAAAGATCAAAGGTCTCTACCAATATTGAGAAATGGAGAAGTATATTACGACTTTGTCTACAACTTCTGTCACTTGTCAAATGGACTCTTAATTCATTAGAGCAGCACAAACAATAACCTCAATCGGTTCAATCAAAAACAAATGTTGCACAAAACTGAACTGACCCTTAAATCTAAATGTTTTTGCCATGACCACAATCTTTGTTCAACCATAAGAAAGTAAATAAAGTTGACTAACTGTCACAACAGTAACGAGGGGAAAACAATCAGAATCAGGCATCCTGGTCAACTAGTAGTCCGAGACACTGTAACATAGATTATCATTATTACAATACAAAAGTTACTCTGTATCCAGCATATTTGTATTGACTTTTGAAATGAGGTGTGAAGAAGAATGAACATTTTAGTTGGGGGAATGGCAGCAGCCTTGGTAATGATCAAGTGTGAGGTCAAAACCAGTAGAGGTCTTATCAGACTCTTGATTAAGACAAGCGGAGTTGGCTTCAAGCAGATGTGCCCTCAGACGTAATTCCAAGGTAAACTCTGCTCTTATCAGAGCAAAACAACACTGTAGAGAATTCCTCAACAAAGATAACACGGCTACACATTTGGAAATAAGGCTCTTGTTGCAGGTTTTGTTAGTGGAAGCCCGAGTTCTACAGATTAATGAAAAGGTATTTACCTAGTATTATTTATCCACTGCGTCAACGCATGTAGGAGTTTTTTAAACTAAATATACAGTAATTATCTTGTAGGCATAGCCATCAGCTTCTAGAACAGTCATTGATGACTGTTCAATGATTCCTTGGTATTCGATGTATTCCTGTCATCTTCATTTCCTTGTTTTAATGCTCAATTCTCAACACTTTTCAATATGGACTATTCTACTTTTCCCTGTGTGCAATGTTTATGTGAAACTCACAGGTTCATCAGCTATGACCATATACTCAAATGTTAATAGATAAGTTTAAAAGACCACATGGCATTACTTTTACTGATATAGCTGTTATGTAGACTTAAATAAAAACAGTTGTTGGCAATGCTATATTAATACATCCATAACCTTAACTCTGGCTGTCTCAAATAATAACCCACACAAACAAGCATCATAAGGCCTTTTTATTCATGTAATGTAGCTTCCCTCTCAACTGTAAGTTTATGTTCATTTAGTTTTTGACACAACTAAAGATACTTTCCTTCAGGGTAATTTTGTCAGGCTAAATGCGGTGAGTATGCCCTGCTGTGTTGTCACCTCAGGTTATTGGACATCCACTGACAATAAATCATACATTAGGATTTGGAAATTAAACAATTTCAATGTTCAAAGTATTTGTTTTTTGTAACTTTGTACGGCACATGTATACCTAGATTGGGGATAATCTGAGGTTAACCATAGCTTTAAACTGGCTGCTTCTTTCAAAGGGGCAATGTTTAGGCTCCCAAAACAAACCAAGGCCTTCGAAAAGCATGAACATTATAAAAACAGGACACTTAACTGAACCTGAAAAGACAGTCTGTTTCATGTGTCCAATGTCAGCCACAACAACACCTGGGTCCTGTCTGGTTCACTTATTATTGATCCTCCTGCAGGAGCAAACAGTGCTCATAGAAAATGCACATAGCAGCAATAACTAGTTGAGAAACAAAACCAAAAAACATCTCTGGCTAAATTGGAAAGCAGATATATTTCTACTCTGAATCGTGCCTCTAAATAGCTTCCCAAAAACTGATTAAACAGAAAAAATAGAAGCCTTGGACAAACATATTGCAATCCCATCAAAAATGATTTAAAATAATCATAATTAAATTGATGTTAACACTGTGTCAGAAACATGCTGGGACAGCTCTACGATCATTTGAGGTTATAGTTTGTAATGACGCAATTTCTGATATTGTACGGTGAAATGAAAGTAATAAAATATAATAATCAAGTTTCCACGTAGAGCAGTGTAGTAAAGCCCCACACCAGTATGCACTTAATTTTAAAATGTTTGTAGGACATGATGTGTTATTCATAAAACATGCTGTAATTGTTTTACTGTTGGAACCAATCTGCCATCAGCACAAGGTCACATAGCCTTGGCTTCCCACGTCACACACTGTCCCTGTAAGGGATCAATAAATTATATCTCCTTCTCCTTCTTCTTGTTCTTCTTCTCTCAAAATTCGACTTCCTGTAGTAAATACGTGATGTGTTATATTGATGGCTATGAGTGCATTTAATGGCATTTAATGACCTCAGGCAAGGTCTGTCTTTTGGCTAAATCCCTCCCAAAATCTACAAAGAATGGTCAATTTGTTCTTTGAGTTAAACAAAGACCGCCTCTTAACAGAGATCCTTCTGTATTCACTAAAACCCTGTTCTGCTCTGACCAAAAAGAACATAAAAGAACGGAAGCAACCACCACTTCCACCACGTTGAGCTCCCCTGTTTAACTCGAGCCAGCTGTTGTAGGTAACAAAATTGACCCCCTTAAACAAAACAGCATTTGCAGTGGGAATTGTAGACACCTAAGGGAGGATGTGGTATTGCTCATATTTGCTCAGTCATTCTTATATGGGAAAGACGCAATCATGGCCACAACATAATGTTTAATGAAAGGTATTTATATGGTAATCGGAAAACACTGAACTCATAAAAATGTGGTCACGAAAACTCAAGTCAAATGGGTTGCAATAAATTGCGAGCCAAGACCAAGAGCAATGTTGCAGAATAGTGTAGGTGGGTGGACACAATTGTACTGTTTATCAAATTGTGAAGCAATGCACTCTTTGATTTCTTTAACATTTTGATTCAGAAATTGCAAAAAATGGAGCACGGTCTTCAGTTACTTTTAATAAAAAAATGGGAACCACCACCCTCTTCTGGGTTTTCACAGACATGGTCCCTAACCTACACATGACATTGATGTATGAGGTGTATTTACAATCACTGCCAAAACATATCTAGAGCCTATATATTTCTTCACCACGCCTAGCAACTTGCTGCTGAATCGCTTTGAGCTGACCTCCACCAAAGAGATGGTTGAGACTTTCTCTTATTCCTCTCAGAAAGCTAACTCCACAGCAAAGGTGTCAAACAGGTTCTAGGGTTCTTCAAACAAGGTCAGCAGTTGTCCTCTGCTTGAACCAGCCTCTGTGATGTCCTACCTCCGCTTCCTGAATTGTGTCATGGTTTTCCATAACCTCCGTGAAGCCAAACAAAAGTCCTTCTTTAAGGACTTGCAAACTCCTACACATTAAGCTTCCGAGAACACAGAAGCTGCAGTTCTTCAGGCTTCCTTAACCTGACCGCTGGTTAGGAGGCCCCTGGGTTAAACAAGTCTAATAGACTCCTTCTCCGGTTTCAGGTTTCTTTACTGCAAGTGTCCACCAATAGGATCTTGGGTTGCCGGTACTCTTGCGTTTTAGCCACACAAAAGCAGCCACCTTAAGATATTGTATACAGTTTATACAACAGTATTATAGAACAGTATAAACTGTTGTGAAAACAATGTATAAATAGTCTTGTATGCCTAAGCAACCGCTTTGAAGTTTATAGTGACTAAAAATATACAAATACTGTACATAGCAGGTCACAATTATTGGCAAGTTAATCGTGTTGCTAAAATTCATGATTGTGTCAACCCTATCAGTGCATCCATTAGGTTCCTCTCACACTGGTGTGTAGGAAAGGACAGATTCCAATTCTACCGTACGTGTAGAAATTAGCCAGGGGTTAGCCTACCTAGACCCCAAAATGTTTTCCTTTCAGATTGGCAAAGCACTAGAGGCCCGAATGTACATACCTTCTCCTGGCTGAGTTTGATTAGACCCCATGGGTACAGCTCTTATTGTCTAATTCTGTGCCTGGTCTGGGACGAACGTGCATTTCTACACAATATTTGTCCCTCCTGAGAACTCACTGGGGTCCACAAAACCCAACACCACAATAAAACAGCAATTATCTTACAGCTTTAATGCATCTTATATTGCTTGATTAATACACACATCTAGAAACATAGTTTACCTACAAGTTAAATATAAATGTTCCTATGAATTAAACCCATAGAGATCTGGAAATAATCAGGGACTTGTTCTTTGAGGGGATTTTACTTCATCAGGAACTTTGAAAATATGTCTGAACTAACTACACCACAACTAAATTTATGATTCATGTTTATTCATACGACGAAGAAATAAACAGTCACATTAAATCAGTTATTTAATTGACTTGAAAAACTTGGCAAACGTCTTTGGCATACTTACTTGTAGAGACTGTCGGGTTCCAGGCACTTGAAGACAACTGAATATAGCACAGAGTGAGGATGGTCTACAGTCCTTCTCCCGGCAACAACACAGGACGAACCCAAACCAGAGAACAGATCATCCACCAAGCTTAGAACTTCACCTGGTAGAGAGATAACATTAAAGGAAGAAAAAGAGTATGAAATGAAGAAACAGAGAAACAAAATAAGGAAATTATAAAAAGAGGTCACTTTGAAAATGTTATTTGTACTGTTCAACCATCCGTCATACGTTTAGCCAAAGAAAAGAAAAAGGGGGTAACATCTTTCAACATTATCTTTCATCTATTGTTCTAAGTTAAAGAAAACAATACCACATGTTTGGGTTGCACCACATGTTTAAACAAGAGAAAAACTATGGAACACAACATGGACATAGTCATGAATGAATTCCTGCATTTAGGAAAACCTTATTTCCTTATCAGTGATCATGCCATTTGACTTTGGTGTTATGAGTTTCACCTCTGCCCGGTCCGGTGGGAGCCATTTCACCAGCACCAGCCGGGAGCTAAATTAAATATGACTTTTTGTTGGCAGCAGCCCATACCCACGACGTTACAGAACTGTAAGAAAACAGGATATCAGTCCTTTATGGGCACATGGTTCTGTTACAATGATATCTCTCTGAGCACCCTGGCGTCTCACAAAACACTGCTTCACAAGTTGTGAAATATCTTTCATGTCAGCTTACGGGAAAGGCGAGCGACGCACGCTTGTTCATTGAGACACATACACGATGCCAGTTTCCATTGCTCATGGGGGTGATGGAAAAAAGAGGGAGCTGTCAAAATAGTTTAAAAACTCTCGAACGGTTGGATTTCCAACTATTTCTACACGAGGTAAAGGGCAGCTTAGTTTTAGCTTATGATACATGGGCCAACTTATAAACACAGGGAGTAAGTCTGGTGGGTAGGGCACAAGGGGATGGTAAGTAAAGGTTACAGAAGAGAGGAAAAAGAACTGCACGAATGAATGATTTGACCTTTTCACAGAAAGAGCTCTGTGTATAGGAGGTTTCCCCTAAACACATTCCTGTACTGCAGGGTTGCTCTTTTTAAATGTTTTACCTTTTCTAAACATGAACCTCAAATTGTATTCATTTGGATTTATTTTTTAATACAACTTGCTTAAAGCTGCTAAAGAAGTGCTGATATCAGTATCAGGACATATCTATTGAAATGTTGGAAGTCATGGAGTGTGTTTGTGCTTTAAATTTTAACATTACCTTTTACAATAAACAAATGACATAAGCAGACACTTTCTTACAAATATCTTTCTACTTTCTTAAACCCAAAGCCCACCAAACAAGGTTTAAAAATAGTAAGCTATTCATAGAATTTGAATACATTCTTTCTTAAAGCGAAATCTGACAGGTTGTTTTGGTTTTTCAAGAGGAAATAAAGAAGCTAATGTTACAAAAGTAGTAAAATAGTAGAAATTAGGTCAATTAGATATTAGAACATATTAAGAAAGTCTCTATTGATTAAGTATTAAACCAAACGTTGATAATGGAATGACTGCAATGTCTTTTAAATAGTACAGTAGGATTCACTTCACATTATTGCTGTGCTTTATGCATTATTATTGCACTCAATTTGGTTGTTTTGTAATACTTTACTGTGTTCTTTCTGATATTACTTAGTTAAGGGAAATATGATTTTGGAGAAACATACTGCTCCATCAAAATCATCAACATAACGAAAGAACATTTATAATAATCTGCAAAGTGGCAAAATGTTTATTTTGTAACTGAAGGTTTGGATTGTGGTATTGATATCTAAGTTGGGTTCTTAAATAATACCCAAGGTATAATCTTACCCAAGCCTTGAAGATTTTAAGTTACTGAACGCACACATCACTCAGGACTTAAACCGAGTCTTCGCTTGTCTGCAAAGTGTGTTGCCAAGTAAGTAAAGGCTTTTCAAAGGACTATAATGCAAAGCATCACGGACTTCATTGGATTTGCTGAAGAAGGTTGATGAGTAAAATCTGTCGTCTTTGTTATAATAATAATAATTCTAAAAGCAATGTCATATATGCGCTGGATATCTAAGTGTTAAGTGTTAAGTTCACATATCATTTTTGACTTTATGCCTATAGAAACATAATTATCCTGAAATCACAAAGGAAAATGAGCTGAATTGAAGGTGAAGGTGAAGATTTATTCCAATGGTGATATTGGATCCAGTGTTTGCCATCAGAATTTATTGTCCAAGAGCTGCACACTCAGGATGTCTGGAGGTTCCTGACACCCAATACGGCCACATTAAACTGAAAACTGTTTAGGAGTGATAAAATTTGATTTGAGTAACTAATAGCTTATAGCTTGTAGAACTGAGGAAGGAAAACCTTCAGTTTTCTTAAATAAGCTCAGTTTCTTTTTATCAGTAAGTGCAAGCTTTTGTGCTAAGGTCACTACCTGATGACTTTTAAAACACATGTTGGAATTATCCCCAGAAGAACACTTACTATAAAGAGGAAATTATTGGTAATGCTCTATTTCTGATCACTTATGACCTAAATTGCCCTGCGTTTATTCTGCCTTTTAAGTTTATTCCCTCAGCTTTTATTGTCTACGAGAGGAATGTCAATTGAATGCCAGATTTCTGCCACTTCACAAAGGATAAAGGTAGAAATAAGCTCAGTAAAATGAGGGAAGGAACAAGCACAAAAAAAAAAGTCAAGGGAGTGAGACAAACAATGAAAGGAAAGGAAAAAAGACAGCGAGCGCTTTGATGTTTTATGATTTTGGATGTGGTCATGGCGAGGAATGTTGATGTCAATGGATGTTTTGATAATCAGAATAAATCAAGGAGCTGATGCGTGACTACAGGTCAGGAGCAACAACTTGTGATTGTTTTAGTAGCGGTGAGTTGATGTATGTGATTATAACATGATCCTGACTCTCACAAATCAAATAAAGACACACTGTCCCATTCTCGTGCGACACTAAAAAGTGTTCTCACCAATGGCTACCCTTTCATGGCGGAGACACAAGTTTCTATCCTGAAGGACCATTGAAAGTGTCGCCCGTAAACAAATGAACAAACCCAGACATTGACGAAACAGCACACACATCTGCCAGAAGACTATAACAACAACAACAACAACAACAACAAAAAAGGGCCAAAAAACTGTAAAAAGACAGAAAGGAGGAACTTGTATGGCAAGATGTCTTCTGTTGCTCCCTTTTGCAGACATGGCCAGTTCAAAGTAAAATAATATTCAAAAGTGTTCAGAAAGGTGTGGCCTACATTATGACTTCATTCTTTATCTTAATAGGAACTATTTATGGAATCTTACTGAAGTTTTGACTGGGCTTAGCAAGATTTCCAAGATGACAAGCGACTAAGAACATATTCATTTCTAATATAGAGAGAATGTTGCAAAGATGATGGATAGTTATACATTACTAAAGGTATGACCCTGCATGTGAAATGTTTTACTTTTCAAAATATCCTCTTGAAAAGCACTGACTATGCCATTATAAAATGTGTTTATCATAGTCATTATATTGTAGCTAATCTAAAAGACTGTTCTTTAACAGTTTGGGTTGAAAATAAACTCGATATGACAGTATCCATGTGTTCTAACAGAGTTGGAACGATGTTATGTCCCCCTTAGGCATAAATAGAGACTGGCATCATGGGCTTAGTTTAGTTAAGCTTAGGGACATGAGGCAACGTGTCATAATTGGACATTACACATACAGTGTGAATAGACCTCTTATGTCAATGACAGCACGAGGAAGCGTAAGTTACTTTGATCCACCTGGAAGACTCAACAAAAGGCAAATGTCTTTGGTCTGCTCTCGGTGGCTCTAGGATGGCTTACTGTATAATTATCAATTTAAGAAATCAGCAGGAGAACACAATGTGTTATATTTCTTTTAACAACCATCTATACTTACCTAGCAAACTCTACAGCACATTCCATGGGTCAAAACCTCTTTAAACAGAGACATCTGAAAGTTATAAACTGTTATGCAATTACGTAAATATAAGAACAGTATGCAGGCTTAGTGGCGGTACACAATGTACCATCATGTGCACACAGCTAAGGGGCTGACAATGTCCTTTTCCCTGTGTAAATGTCAGTTTGCGAAACAATTTAAACTAATGAAAACTACATACTGAAAAAAATCTATCGATATTCTAGTCTTAATATAAAATGTGTTAGAAAAAACATTTAGCTTAACTTTAAACATAGCAGTGATCAGCAATCTTTCCTAATCAAGACATTTATTGATTCAAAGTAGAGAAAGAGGAAATTCCAGCAACACTTTGCTGCATAACAACACATTATGAATAGTAATATTGTACAGTACAATATAACTTTACTATCAAATATTTAGTTGTTTCTCAGAGTTATAAATATATCACTCACTGCCTAAAAACATAACCCTGGTTTGTTTTTAGAATAATCCTTGCTTACTACAATCTTCAGTTTGAGAAACTAATGAAGAAATACCAATGTGGAGTGTTCATACATGCAAAATGATAGTATGACTCAAATTCTAAACTGGAAATGTTTTTACAAGCCGTTGACACATCCGTTTACAGCTTTGTATGTGGAAGTTTGCTAATTTCTACCGAGGACTTTCAATTATCTACTACCTCCAAGGTGGTAGCTTTTAAGTTATTGCAAGCCAATTCAGAATTAGTTAATAACACTTGCAATCAAATCCATTAACCTTAAACATAAGTTTTCAAAACCCACCCAGAAGCACCATTAATGGCTCTACCAATCTGAGGGGTTCCTCATGGGTAGGCCTGTGGTCCGTCAACATTTCTGTCAATACCAAAGCCAAAACAGCACACAGCTGGCAAAAATTAAGGCCCCGAAATTCTATTACGGTAAAAGCCATTTTGCGTGTTCTCCAGCTTACATGGTGATTAAAACCTCATGGTAAATGCCAGGTGACCTTTTTAGTAGGCAGAAAGGGGTACAAATAATAGCAAATCATGGGCGAGACAAACTTTTCCGATTCAAAAACACACGGGGTTTGAAGCTATGATGTAGTTGCAAACAAGTCAAGGCAAGTTTATTTGTTCAGACTCAATATCATAATACACTGTCTTCTAGGCTTTGCGGGTACATAACAGCAATGTTCCCTGACCCAGACTCACCCATATTCTCTAAGACAAGGAAAACACCTCCAAAAAAATGTTGGCACATAACTAAACACAAAAAGGAGGGGTGGGCACGTGTCTGGAAATTCAAAGAGAACTCCTTCTACCGTGGGCAGCAAGGGCTGAATGGTAGCCGTAGGCGGTGAAAGGGCAATAACAAGAGTGAACAGAAAGCTGCAACAGTAAAGAAATTGAAACACAAGACCAAGTATGACCTTACATTAATACACGATGCACATGTTTGCCGCACATGTTAACCTTGTTTGCCCTTATGTGGCAGGATGTGGAGTCAGGTGTGTACATGGTGGCATTTCGTGTGATGTTAAAAGCCAGACTTGCTATACTGTTATCCCCAACACATCATTTCAATTACACCACTGAATTCAGGCTCAGCATAATTGCCTTAGCCATTAGCTGTGTGTGTGTGTGTGTGTGTGTGTGTGTGTGTGTGTGTGTGTGTGTGTGTGTGTGTGTGTGTGTGTGTGTGTGTGTGTGTGTGTGTGTGTGTGTGTGTGTGTGTGTGCATATAAATCCTCAAGTTCAGTGGGTTCACAATTACGTTTTTTTTTCTGCTCCAAGAGGAAATTTGAGGGAAAGTGGCTAAGGAAAAAACACTCTTGTAAGGTACTATTTGTTCACTTGCTTGGTTTTATAGATGTGTGAATGAAATATAAAACATTTCTCTACAGTGAATTAATGCAGTAATGTTATTGTTACATGTATGTATCTTTTAATCTAGTAAATCATTAGGAGTTTTATTTCATTTATTAATCATCATACTAGCTTCAAATTTGATCTGAAATCCTTACTTAGTAGTAAAAAGTGATTTTATAAGTGTGCGGCTTCACAAACAAGGGTATCTGTACAGTATGAATAGATATAATATCTTTAAAGTACAACATACTAAATTATTTGCTAAATGCCTAAGTACTTTCTTATGTATTGTCCGTGTAGGCAATACTGTACAAACAACAACTGAGAAAATTTCCCCAGGCTGCAGCACAAACCTGGGGATATAGAGTAAGTGTCAAAAACAAATTCCTGGATTTGAATAACAAGAGGATTGTCATTAAAAAATAATATAATAAATTGACATTACAGTTATAATAGATTAGCATTAGAAGCTGGAGAACTGCATGAACACATATCCACAGAATACAGTTTGTGCTGGTTTTCTTTTTTTCAGTTAATCCTCTCATTCTCTTTCTCAAATTACATTTCTGTTTGTCCTCAAACTACCTCCTTTCTCCGCCCCTGTTTTACTGTGTGTCTCTGTCTATGTCGACAATTATCAATCCAAGCAATTGTACAGTGGACTCTTTTTAAAACAAACAGAACACAAGCTTCAAATTAACAAACAAATCACAAGCTTTATATTTCCTGTAGGCTGCTAAACCTGCAAGGGGCCTCTTCTGTTAAACTGTCAGCACTCAACCCTTCACTCCCCACACTGAGCCTCAACAACGTCATCCTCCCTCTTCCTTTCTCTCTCTCACACAGACAGTAGACATAACATAGGTACACACAAACTGTCTCATGAACAAAGTGTGACACAATGCTACCTCTGGCAGAACATTCAAGGTAAAATAACGTGTGGGAAGGGGTTGCTAATGAGTTGTGGGGATTAACTAGCATCATCCAAGGTAGATATTTAGAGATGGAATCAAAGCACTGTGGGAAATAGATTTCTCCAAGCAGGTTGTGTTGTGCATCATCGTCCAAGTTTTTCTAATCAGGTATGGGGACATCCCTTTGGACAGCCCTGCTGAGGCACTGTGCTGGCAGAAAGATACGTCATTCATTACTGATTATGTTTGAGCGATAAGGCTAAAATAATAATAATAATAATAACAAGCAGAAAATGTAACTTTAATGATCCTCCTAGGAGAACATTCAGCTTTTTCAAAATAGATTGAAATGGATAATAGGTGAAGTAGGTGTTAAAGCTTCAAAATGTTCTTTCATGCTAAGGAATTCCACAGTTATCGTCTCCTAATAAACATCGACTGTAATACAATATTTGGTCTTGAGTCAAAATGTTTTTCTGTTGACTTCTGTACTATATTGAACATATGTTTCTTGCGTTTTATGCTATCCTAACCATTGCTTAGAACAATTGCTTGATTAGCTTGACTGAAAGGTACAGCTGTAAATCATCTGCATAATAACATATCAAGACACGTTTGATGATGCTAGACGAAGTTAGGATGTGATATTTGAAACTAAATTAAGACATGGATTGAATGAAAACAGTAAATGTTGCAGATGCAATTTAAAGGGAATTCCTATACTAACCATGTTGTAATCTCCCCTTAAATATGGATGAAGGGGTCTTATCGCCAGGGACCGACAGTTCTAACTTATTCAGCACCATGTAAATGTTTTTGTTCTCTTTAAATGTCTCTCGTGATTGAAAAGGTGAATCTGCCTATAACGGGAGGCTGTGGCGCAGTGGTATGGTGCGCTGCTCTTCAGATCAGGGGAGAACTAGTTCCAGTCCCACTGCAGTCAGCATGTTGTTGTTTCCCCTGGCAAGACAAGTCGCTTTGGATAAAAATGTCACACAACAAGTGACATGTAATGTAAACAAATGAAACAGAACGTTGTATTGTGCAAGCAATACTTAATTTGTTCACGTTCAACAGTCTTATATGACTTCCGCTATTGATATTCAGTGGTCAATGCAAAGTCGTTTTTGGAAACCTCCAATGACCTGCTGTTTGTCAACATGCTGGCCCAGCTTTTTTCAGCATAACAATAAAATGTGTTCAGGTGTGGTGGTTTGTCATCAACTAATGGTCCCTCGGGTCCATGTCAAGCATTTTGATGTGACCCGTGTGTGGTCTGTTTTTACTGCCCTCGGCTCCTTTTACTGTGGCTCTGTCTCCTCCTAGGTCTGTTCTTAGCACTAAGAATAGACATATGTGTGATGACAGGCCGTTGGCTGTGATGCTGCACTGTATTGACTAGGTGATGTGCACTGACATCGTCCACCTGCTCTACCACAAGAATAACGGCGGCTGATGGTCGGATGACTTCAGCAAACTTTGTGATTTCTGTGGGGCTAGCAATTGTTGCTCGTCTGTAAGCTGCCTTTAGTCACAATTTCTTCTTTGCCAAGTAAGGATGCAGAGCCTTGTGGTGTAAGAAATAATAAAAAGATAGGACAGTACATAACATTAAGATTACTAAAGATTGTTGGGTGGCTACAAATAAGGTTCTGATTCTTGTGTGTTTTTACCAGCAGCAAAATGTGTCATCATTTTAGCTTTAAAACAAATCCAGGGATGTCTATTGGTTCTCTCCTGTTTATTATTGCAAAGACCCATTGAATAATAAATACATATTTATTTCTATCTATTGATTTTTAACTAAACTGGATTCATCAGGTCCAGATCAAGTCCAGACCACCATGAGTTGTGAGTTCATGTCATAACACACATAGATAACATAATTATCCTTCTGAATGATGGGAAAAATAATACTCCACAACACACAGTGATGAATGGAAAGGGAAGGGGCAGCATTCTCATCTTGTCTTAATAACAATTCCAGGACAAATCCATCCATGGGAGTGAGAGGTTCCATGAACACAATGTCTACATCTACAGTACAGTATATAAGGGATACAGAAGGAGTGTTAAGGTTACTGAGAGATGGAGAGACAAAAACATTATACCAGTCAAGTCTAGACCTATGGCAAAGAGAGAGAAAGTTACAATGGGTATGTGAGGATGCAAAATGGAAAAGGAAGCAAAAAGGGAAAAAGGAATGCAGAAAGCCCTTGGCCCCCTGCCTGCAATCTGCAATCTGCTGATGGCGAGCCTCGTGACGAGGAGGTGCACAGCGTCCATTTTTAGCGATGAGGTCATCTTTAATTAACAAAACAAAGAGAGTCAGCTGTGTCACTCCAATCTGTTATCTGCACCCATGCTCAAGGACACTGTTTATCTCCATATAATTCAATCTCTTTGAATGAGGGCTTATTGACGCATTGGGGGGCATTCTTGGTCTCAACCAATAATGGAGCTGTTACATGAACAGGGGTAGGGGATACCGCTGATCTCAGAAAAGAAGGGGGACATGAGGAGTGGAGAGGTATGTTACAGAAGAAGAATTAAACAGAGGAAGATCCACATGTCATATATCCCAATAAACTGTGAGCTGGAAGGAGGAAATTGGAACTAATATCAGGGCAAAGATCAAATGGATCATTTGTTTCTCAGTCCGACAGTGCCAGCATGAGGTGACATCATTGCTGTGTAACCCTCTGCTGTTTTCTGCGTCTCAGTAGCACTCCTCTATATTTTGATTATTGTTTTCCGTCATCTTTTCCGCCCATTTTTGTCTCCTTTTTTGTAGCGTCCAACAACATTTCCAACAATCTACTTTTCTTCTCCTTCTCTGCCCTGTCCTTGATTGTTCTCCATATCACACATCAGGTATCATAGAGCAGTGACCGAACAAAGAGACTAACAGGTTTTTAATTACTGCTAAGTGTTTGCATTTGTGCGAGAGTTGTGGGAAGCACAGTGCCTCGCTGATGAGCGCATTCACAAAAAAGTGTCACCTCAGCATAATACGTTTTAAGGACAAGCCACGCAAATTGGCAGCCGACGAGAGAATAGAGGGATTGTAAAAATGTGATAATGGAAACCACAGGCATTCGAAATTCAGCAAATAAGGGGTACTTTCGGTTAACCTTTAAATTAGATAAATTTTATCAAATTTTTGGCGCCTTCCATTTTTTCCCCATGGGAACTCCCAGTAGATAGACAGGAAAAAGGGCTTAAGGATGTCTGACATTATAATGTAGGTAAGCCACTAATTATTCCCATACAGTCAAAATACACTCTTTCTTCCTTTTGTAAGCAATTTGCAGTTGTGGCCACTGTATAGAGTGTTCACAAAGTAGAAGTTTCAATGGAAAAGGTTGATTACCTGTCTTTGGTATGTTTAAGTGAGACCAGGTGAGGTTCTTATTATTGGCCCGGTTACAAATGCCAAATCAAAATATCCTTAGAGGGTTGTTTTGGTAATCTGATCGCAAATTCAAAGCACAAGTTAAAATGACATGGACTAACTGCTATTAAATTATCATTTAAAGAACTTGAAGTTACAAACGTTTTTTTTTTCTTCTTTTTTCGCTTTGTCACTTCATCATTTGCTGATGCAGATATTAAAACTAGAGTTTTTCAACATTTGTCCATTTAATGCTCTTCTCAGATTTCTTAATATCATCTGTGATCCTCAGTATCTTCTTACATATCACAGCTGGTTTGACCTACTGCTGTAGAGGAATGCTGAGCCCCACACTAATACATCAACTGGCTTCTGGGTCTCTTTGAATGCTGTCTTTGCCTTGGTGTGCCATCTAGAGGCCTGTGTGAAGCCCAGAGAAGTTGAGGCCTGTGTGAAGCCCAGAGAAGTTGATCACTCATATTCAACACTGAATGAGAAGATTGTATAATTAACTAAACAAGCTACAGAGACCCTAACAGTCGGAATGATAACCCCTGAAAATGGCCTATCTTACAGACCAAAATAAAAGTTAAAAAGTCAAAAAGAATGAATGTAGTAGCAATACATGGCACTAAATTAACAGAAACCACTGTAGCTAATGAACATAATATTACATTTTTTTTATACTTATTACTAGTTACAACAATGGAGTCATTAACAACCATAAACCTTCTATTTGAGATATTTATAATAGATATGACTGACTGTACATTTTGCAATACACAAGTAAACATTTTTAAGAGACACAGTTTCCATGATATGATGCTTTTCTTTAGTGTTGGTCCTTAGTCGAATCATATCTGCAGGCCAACAAACCTCCAACAAGGTTTCATTTGACTTTAACTCCATGTCTCAAAACATAAAGAACGGACTGTATTGTTTCCTTTAAATTTATTTCAGTTTCACACTGTAAATGCCCTCTAACAGGGCCTATAGGCTTAATCATCTCTTCTGCAAAGCAGGTCACCAAAATTAATATACAAATTTGACTGCCAGTCAGGATGAGTTATCATGTTTGGAGACTCTGTATGGCTATTACTGTAAATCTCTCCTTTTGCATCTGCTTTTTGTCAGCCCTCGAATACACCCTATTGAGACAATTAATTGCGATCTGGGATGACCTCATTTCCACCTACACTTCATCTCAGTGAGTCACAGCTCCTCTTGCCTTACTGGCCTTGTAGGAACAGGTGATCCCTCTCTGTCTGCTCCATCTGTACATCTGGCACTAGCTGCATTCAGACTGCTTCTATGCTCCACTGACGCGGCGGCTGTTCTCGACTCCCTGCATCAATTGCTTCCTGTGCGCATGCTGACAAGCTATGTTGAGCACACAGCCTCCGTGAGCTAACAGCAGGTGTTTATCTGCTATGGCAACCGAGTTCTTGGGAACCCCCTATCAAAGGAAATTTGGTTTGTGTTTGTATCTCACAAGCAGGACACTTTTCCTTACATTTAAGTACAATACAATATGATATTTGTAAGTCAACTCAGTTCAGTAGATTTCTGTGTAGAAATGTTGTCTGACTTTTTATGGTGAATGCACATTCCTGTGCAGGGATCCCTCGTCACTTACTTCCCCAAACTATATGGCTTTATTGCTCTCCCCTTTCTCTTTAAAGGTCCCTTTTATCTATTAAGTAGAGCGGTTGATGTCACAGTGTCCCCACCTTCAACTTTGCTGCAAGGATTGGTCGATTGTTCTGAACCGAGGTGATCACAGCCTCTCCAAGGACCTGCCCTGGGTGCCATCTTTTTAAGTGCATGTTTGTTGGTATGTTCGTGATTGCTGAGCGTGTATGTCTTAAATCTTGTGTGTGCCTAACTCCCTGTGGGCCTAGTAAATTGACAATGAACAGTGTGTGCGGAACAATGCTTGAGTCTCCTCAGAGACCAGAAGCAGTGGAAAGCAGCATCCCTGAGTTTTATGGGCTAAGGTTAAGAGTCCCCTTGATGATGCTTTCTCTGTGTGATGGCATAGTTTCAGCCTATTTCCTCTGATGTATAGAGTTTCTTCATGGACATGGGAAGCCAAACATTTAACATATATATAGCTGGTTATGATTGACTGACAAGACAGCAGTAAAATGCCTGTCTCTTTCTACAAACCAAACAGTATATTATATATCAGTAATTACTAAGAATAATAACACAACAAATATGTATATTGTTGGGTCTCATGCAGTGAAGACTGGATACTTCAAAATGGAAAAAAGATAACCGAGGTACAATTTGTTCAAGTTTAAGACCCCCATCCTATTAATTATCCTTTATTCATTATATCATATTCTTAGTAGTTTAGTTTTGTAGTTATTACTTCATAAACATTTCATTTTAAAGAACTTGATCCTGGGACATGTGTGCATATAAAAAATCCTCTCTCTGAAGACTGGGCAAGAACTCTGTAGCAGCCGTCAAATTACGAGACAAGATTAATTATGGCTATAAATTCTCCTTTTGATGGGTGTTGCTCCCGGGATAATAAATGACGTTCCTCTATATAAATCTATATAAAAGTGTTTATGATAGTCGTAGTTGAGTCCCATAACTCTCACCTCTCACTCTCACTCAACCTTTGGATCAAATCACGTGTTGATGATACATCATTTTGAGTTATTAGCTATAAATACATATTTTGGTATTAATTATGCTACAAGTAATTCACACTTGTATTTCATTAATGTTTGTATGCAGGACATCAATGGTAAAAAAAAAAAAAGTACACCTGCTTTGAATTCATTTAATAAATCTATATATTTCCAAACTTTCTCTGGATTAAAGTACACAGCAGATCAGAATGAATTTCAACATTTGTCATGTTGAGCCGAGGTTTGCATCAGTGATAGAGTTCAATCGGTTCTCAGAAGGTTGACAAGGTATATTTCTGCTCACATTCCTGGTGAACGAAGCCCTGGCATTCAAGGACAGAAAGGAGATGTTTCTGTAAATGACATATGTTTTAATTTTTCCTTAAAGTGCCAGCTAGCATAACATCTCTTATGATTTATGGTTAATATAAGCCCTAAGATCCACCCTGGTTTATGTCCGAATACTTACATAAGGACACAAGGACTTACATAAGGTAACGATACGCTGAAGTCTGTCAATACTGTGTACACACTGTGGGTGTTACTATATGGCCCTGAGAGCACATATATATATATATATATTGTACAAATACTATCTCTCTCAAATTGTACAATCATGCATGTATGGGTCTATAAAGTAGATTATTCAGTCCATATAAAGACTAAGATATATGAACCAAGGTCTTGACAGGTTTTCTTTACATCAAAGCTTCAGCTTCTATTGACTTCAGAGAGAATATTTGAGAAGGACCAGAGAGAATCTTTAAGAAAAGAGGACTTTTTCCCTAAACAGCACTGATAAGTGGGGGGATATGAGGGGATTGTAGACAGGGACATGATAGTTGATACAGATGTGAAAGGAACGGGGTGATCCTACATAACAAACTGATCCTTTTAAAGCCTCACTGAAAGAAGACAGAAAGAAAGAAACATATAATTTAGGAGAGGGGGAATAGCGAGAGATGTCAAAAAGGATGAAAAGAGTGAAAAATGTAAGCTGGTGGGGCCTGGTTTCAGAGGTCATGTGAAGGATGTTGGTATGTTTTCAGGAAAGGCATGCTGGTGAAAAGTGAGCACGAGATCCTATAACAAATTAAGCTCTTTTTCATTTTCTCTACGTATTTTGTTTCCTACTTTTGATTGTAGGACCTTTTTTCCTTAAATTAAGGTTAATACACAGTAAGAAGTGCAAACCGTCCTACTGTAGGTGGATATAATGTTTTCTTTTTTATTCTTTTTACAATCAAGAATGTCTTTAGTCAATGTGAGGACTGTAGACAATAAGATTCTGAATAAATAACTGATGATGGATGTGTGGTAACAGTCAAACCAAAGCCAAAGTACACTTGGCAGTATTACAAGCAGTCTGTGAGCTAACAAAGAGGACCCTTACACCACCCAAAGTATTGAGGCTTTTTATCTAAAGAAGGCACCTGTATACAATACACTAAAACTTTGACTTGACTTTTCAACTCAGCAATGATACCGATTGCCAGAAAGTTTGCAGCCCTATGATGTTTTATAAGATGAGGCATATGATCATCTCTATAATTTCCATAAAGCAAGAGGGAGTCACATTAGCAACGTTTATGGATATTAGCTTAGAAGAAGATACCATTCACTTTCAAGATTTTCAAGGACCGCATGATTGCATCCATTCATGCAGGAAGCTGGGGAAAAAACCTGAGCCAAGTTGCATATTACATCACTGGAATCAGCTTTTTAACATGGATAAAACCGTCATCAACCGTGTGTAAAATCTCACCGAACCTTCCTCGTCTGTCGTGATAACTAGAGTGATGATTGGGGATTTGGACGTTTAAAAAAACCCCACAGAGGTAATGACATTTGCAAATGATTCTCAAACTGTTTATGTTGACGGGGAGTTTTTAATGTCTATGTTAATTGAATAATGTATTTTTTTACATACACAACCATTAACATTTACTAATAGCTTATACAGTATATATTTATATGGCTAATCCTGGGCATTTTCGTGCCACTAAACTACCATTTTTGATTACATATGTAAACACTCCCACAATGGACTGGATAGCAATACATAGCAACAACCAAATCAGATGTAGCACACAATGTTCTCTTGATGAGATGAATGTTTTGAAATAAAACCTTCAAGCCAGAAAATCAAGACTGATTTATGCTTATTTTCTAATGACTGACCCAAACAACAAACTGAATATATATAGATATATTAGAAGGCATGTAGTATCATCTTATATCCATGTCTAGACAGCACTGACATAGTAACATGGCTTGGGAACCCATTGAGAGCTGGATCCAAGTGTCTGCATCTTCACACTGGCTCTCTGTCTGCCATCTGTATGAGTGTGCACATGGCTGAAAGTGTGTTCTCCGAGTGTGTGACTCATGCTCAGCATGGCTGAATGTCTGTGTGTGGCTGCCTGTTTATCTTTCCTCTCTCTCAGACACCAGCCTAAAGCAGTGTTTCAACTTAGCACTGGATGTGGATGCCTTAACTTATGTGGATCCCCTGGATACAGCTGCTGCCCTAACTACTGAAGATTTTTGATTTTTCAATGGTCCCATTCCTCACATACACCATGATAATCGTTGCCTCTTCTGCCACCTGATTTCACTGACTTTGTCCATGTAATTGTTCGGTGTACTATTTTGTTTGTATGTACTGTATACAAAACAATAATACTGTGGTTAGCTGTGAGTACTGCTGATACTGCTCAAACCCTTGTCTGTTATCCAACTGGGAGAACACAGACCAGTTTGTTCAAATGATGGAATTTGATCACTTTGTGAAACAGTGAGGAGGACCATCAACGGCAAAATGTCAGGTTTTCCATAATTTTCTCTCCTTAAATTCTGGACACCTCACACTGCTCTTTATTCCGAATACTGTATCAGCCCTTAAGCTTTGGATCAGGATTTTTCCCTATGATTGCCTAAATTGTCAAATACAGTTTACTTGAAATCATCCGAATAATCCTTCAGAGTGTACCCACCCATGTTGGACAAGAAGGCTTGACTGCTTACCGGTTCAAATCATTACACAGTCTTGGAAAATATGATCAGGGAAAATGAAGGAGAAACCCGAAAACAACCAAGGTGCCCTCGAGCAAAGTATTTATCCCCAAACTGCTATATTAGAGTTGCTCAGTAGCCAACAGAAGAGGAGTGGTTTCACGCGTAACTTCAGTAAGGGAATGTGTATTTGTATATCTGTTGTTGTCAAGAACAGAAAAGAAACATCAAAACAACACAAGTTTGTTATTTTGAAACCACAAAAGGTGAACAAGGAGCAAAGCGAAGCTGAACAAAACTGGCGCTGGAATAAGAAACCAGTAGTGGCTACGGGGAGTACAAATCCAATAATTTCAAAATAAGTCAAAGCAAGTGTGAGAAAATGGCAGTATGGCTTTTCTTGCTGAGTCCAGAGAACAAGATCTCATCATTTTAAGAGGCCCCTATTATTTCATAAATCGATCCCTGAAATACCTTCCAAGTTTGTATCAGCAACCTTGATCCCCCCCGTTTTGGAGAACAATGAGGGTTTTGAGTAGCTGAGTATTTGCATTGGAAGTGGGAACTATCCAGACACATATGCCTGTACAGTTTATAATACATTATGTTTCCACTGAAGGAGAACCATAGTCTGCCAGAGTTTCCTGCCACTTAACATAACGTACTCCTCTCTAAGAAGGTCATATACTGAACATACACATAGCAATGTACTCAAGTAAGTTCACTTGTTTCCCTTCACCAAAGTTCCATATCAACTGTGTCCAAAGACTTTGAAAAAGTTTAGAATAAACAACACAAACATGACTAGTTAGAGATAAACAGTGACAGACCGTAGGGGAGAAAAAAAAGACCAAGACAATCACTGGCAAATCTACATTATACTCTCTGATACGACCTGGTTTATAGTGGTGACTTGCACAGAGTGAGTCACCAACACCATCTGCCCCTTCCTACCTCACCTCTGCCTGTGTCTAGCTGTCTGGACCCTCTCCTCGCTCGCTGGTGCCCACGCTTCATCAGCACTCCTCCCGGGGGTGATGGATGGACTGTCCATACTTCCCAATGACTAAAGCCAGCTTCTTCCAGACCACCTCATTTCTGCAATATTATTAAATTCCTTCCTATCACCCTTCCTCTGACTCACCCCAGCCCCTCATCACAACCATGGCCAGCCCAGTCCTACGGTCAGCACCATTTATGGCACTTGATAAATTGACGTACGTCATTTTCTACCATCTTCAGTCTGAGCCCTTCCTTCTTTTCTGTATCCAGCACAAAACTTTACCGTCATTCACTCTAATCGAACCTTATGCTCAGCAAATACTCTCATTGAACACTGTTGTTGGAGCTATGTATTAAATTGTCTTATTTAATAGTTATACATTCATTTTCTTGTTGTTTTGTTTATTGTAAATCTACACTTTATTTTAGTGTAATTTAAGTTAATCAAAGTACTTGTTTTATGCTTTTATTTTGAAGGTAGTTTTGGGCACCTGGTGATTGTGTATGTATTGGAAACAGGGGGTGGTGGGTTTAGATCACCCAGTAGTCATATTGTTTTACCACAAGCACGAGACAAGGGCAAGATATAAGAAAACTATTATACTTTTATGATATTGGATCAATGAAATACAATGCACAGAAACAACTCTTGCCTGTACGGGGATCATTAACCCATTTCTTTTCCCATTTGCAGTTAAAATATGCTGTGGAATCTCATGAAACGTTCCCTATTTCAGACTTAAAAATGTTTACGAATGTATGAGTGAGTGTGCATGGTTATGGCATGGAGGAAAACTGTTTCAAAAACCTTGAAAAAATAAACAACAATAAAACAATTAAAAGACAGGGTTTCTTCATAACATAGTATTTAGCAGTAGAGTATACAGTTACAAAAAGTACATCAATTAAGTCTTAGATTTGAGTGTTTTTACCTGTGTAGACCTCTGCCTCTGAGGGATCCTCCACTCGTTTATGCTGGATGATGTAGTCAGAAACCTTGCAGCCAATCAGAGGCTCCACGTCCATCCACTCCACGGCCACCATTGTGCTTGAGGGCTCCAGGTTAGGGGCTAGGCGCAAACTAAGGACAAGGTTCAACAAATGTTAATAAGATGAATATTAACAATGATATCAACAGGTAACCACAAACACATTCATTTGGAATGTTTAATAAAACTGTGTGTGCAACGCCTAAGGTACGGCTCTAAACCCTAGAATGGATGAATCCCATGTGATAATTGTTATGTTAAAGTGCAGAATGTCACACCTTTACACTACTGTATCTCTTTGGAGAACAGGATAGCAAATAGAAGCTTTAAACAAAACAGCATTCCAATGCCACCTGTTCTCCAGAAGTGTTCCCTGTGTTTCTTCCCTCGAATCCTTCAAAAGAGATAAAAGAACAATATTTCCATTTTGCCTGCCCTCCAGCGGTAGGTTATCCGTCTTTCATAAAAAGGATGCTCATGGATTTATCCTCACAGACAATCATAAAGAGTTCTGCAGGCTTTTACTGGCCTTACACTTCGCCACTGGCCAGGGTTGGAGATTTGTCTGCTGCAGCTTCTCTTGACTGGCCTTTTGTGCCAGTATGCATGGGCCCAAGGAAAACCTGACCAAATATCTGGTTGTGTTACTATCCCCATCATCTCCAATTTCCCCACCACAATCCTCAAACCAGCAAATACCAAAACCACTGTAAAAGAGTCCACTATTTGGTAAAGTGTTGCTGAAGAGTAAAAAAAGACAATCCAATCACAAGTTCAATTTAGTAACTCTTCTGGAGTTTATCAGGATTTAAAGTCAGTTAAATTCAGTGAATTTTTTATTTTTAAATGTTTTTTTGTTCTTGTCCATGTTGGCTTAAAGCTGAGGTGCAACATTTATTGCTGTCGCACACAAGTCCATCATAAATATGAATCATAAAACATCATCACAAAAATCTGTAATATTTTGAATACAATATATTAATGATATTCAGTCAGTATCCAAGGGATGGATCCTATTGACCAATACAATTGAAAATGTTTGTACCTTGTAATTTATTTGTGTAAACGTAACCTTGAGATTACATGTCATTCTTAACCAACAATAACAGTGAACTTTTTTATTTTTTATTGGCTACCCTTGACTTAGCAAGCATTATGCAACCCTATGCATGTATAGGTTGGCATAGGGAGACCAAGTTTAACCAAATGTATACGTTTTGCAATATTTTGTCACATTGAATCAAAGTTTGTTTGTTGTTGCTAGTTAAGCTTTTATTGTTTTTTTCGAGTGGTGTCAATGAATGTTGCCTCTTATTAACCCTGGCATTTAATATTCTTATAGCCATATTTTTTAATTCTTTAAATATTCTTCTCTTAAGATCTGAATGAATGCCCTCAGTTCTCAAGACAGCAATGGGCTGGATGACCCAATAGTATTATGAGGACACCTTGAATGAGAGAATGTTCTTTTCAGAGGGGTGTAAAGTCAGACTGACAGCTATTATATTTTCAGGGACTGTGCTTGTTTCTACAACTTTCTCAAGTGCGCCAGGATTCAGTGGAGACAGATGTGCACGTCTGTGTGCGGCCTGCAGTGTTGTGAGGCATGCATCCATGAAATACTTGTGCATGAATTCCGAGGTGTCACGGTGTCATCTCACACTTACATTGGCTGCCTGAGGGGACTGCAGTTAGGCAGGCCATCTTTGCTGAAGGCACTCAGGTCACAGCGACACCAGTTATCAATGACATCGCCCTTTCCAGCACACCAGTATGAGCTCATTGTGGCACTCTTGAAGGCCTGTAAAGGGTAATAGGTGAGAGAAATGCAATTATTCTGCGCTCCCTGTCCATCTTTGCTTACCCCACCCCCATCTTCCACCAAGACCACCCCCTTCACCGGTGCACCCATATCCCATCACGCACGCACGCACGCACGCACGCACGCACGCACGCACGCACGCACGCACGCACGCACACACACACACACACACACACACACACACACACACACACACACACACACACACACACACACACACACACACACACACACACACACACACACACACACACACACACACACACACACACACACACACACACACATTTACAAATCCGTCCATATAATGATTCTCCATTGATAATATTCATTACCATTTCTAACCATCTACAACAACATATCAAACCTCAGACTTACCGTTTGATTTGTGGGCTTTCCAACATTTTTTAGCTGTGAAGAAATGTCCTCTCTCTGACTTATAGAACTAAAACAGGTCGCACAAAGATAATAGCACAGGTACACACCCACACACCCACACTCGGAGTGACCTTTTCAAACTCAACGTTCCCAATTACCGGAAGGCAGGAACATCTCACTAACATTGTCAAGCTTCGACTGTGATATCATAGATGCACTGTGACTTTTATAATGGAGGTGTGAAAGCTGTGACACTCCCCACCTACTCCATTCTATGCGTATGTTTGTGTGCGGATCAGTCGGTGTCGATGTGGGTCTGTCTGCGAAGGGGACAGGGGAGAGGGGGAGGGGGATGCTAGAAGATGACATCATCTCCTAACATTCTAGTGCTGCTTCATTAACGGGCGAAAGAAAAATCAAAGGCAGAAGCTCAGTCATCCTCTAAAAGGAAGGAAAATGCCAATATAACCGTCAAAGTAATAAAGTATAATGTCAGGGCTTTCCCTTAAGCCACAGTCATGATAGAGAGTGAGTTCAAGGGAGTTTGCAAGAACTGTGGCTCCCCCTGTCACACTATGGATCAATGGAGCACTCAGTTATTTATGCGCTCTAACTGGTTGGCAGTGCTGCCAGATGCATACAACTTTGGAGATGTGCTTGATCATGGTCACAAAAATAAGACACTGGAATCATGCGGAAACATTATCACCCGGTACCACCAGAGAGAAGACACTGCTTTGTTCATACACCATGACGTTCACTTATCCGAAAGCAAAGGAGTTGTTGAGAACACACACAAATCTTTAAGATGACTGTGAACAAGCAGCGTGTGGGGACGCGCGCGCACGCCCGCCCGCCCGCCCGCACGCACGCACGCACGCACGCACGCACGCACGCACGCACGCACGCACGCACACACACACACACACACACACACACACACACACACACACACACACACACACACACACACACACACACACACACACACACACACACACACACACACACACACACACACACACACACACACACACACACACACACATCTGCAGTGTGTTGATTAGTGAAAGTGACATTTGAGATTACTTTGGGCATAGTCCTGACCAGAGAGGCAGACACTTTGGCCAAAAAAAGAGTCAGGGCATGCACTCAGAAGCTGATGTTAGCATTTCCACAACACTGCATTGTTAGCTGTTAAGGAGGCTCAACAGTCTTTCATGGGAACTGACTTCTTCCAATACCCCTTGTTTCACTCAAGGCAAAATAACCTAGAGATGGGAAAGTAACCAAAATGAGCAGCAGAGAAAAAGAGAGTGGGGTAAAGGAAAAGGACATCATAAACAAAATGAACAAGGAAACAAAGGTGTGAAAAAAGGAAACACACTCCCCACCGTACTGTGGGACAGGATCAGGATCCTTCAGCAGTGAAGGCTTCCCCAGTATTTATCCTCCAACACAAGCCCCTCTAACTGAGCGTGCTGAATGAGCAGTTATTATAGTGGGTAGGCAAACACTATAATCCCTGGCCATATAATAACCCCTTAGAAAACCGAAAAGGGGGAAAAGGTTATTACATTTCTACCTCCTTGCCTGAACCCATGTGACTAACTGCTGCCAGAAAACAACAGCAGCAGGGGTTTTTGCCACCTCATGTCAATGGGAAGCAAGCCACAGACAAAAGCAACTACAAAAAAAAAAAATGGATTCAAGTCCAAGGCACGCACACTGACTAGACAAATATGCAAAATTAGAAATGACCGCTGCTGGGGGCAAAAGAGAGAAAGACCACAGGACTGCCATGCATTTACCAGCACCAGATTCCTAGAAAAACCCCATGTGGGTCTGCTCGCTTGATTGCATGGCTGCACATGTGAAAAATAGACAAAGCGATTACTGCCATGTTTATGTTTGAAGAGTAATGCAAGCCAGTCTCCACTGGGTAAACAGGGAATCTAATTGTGGTTTAGAGAATAAAGTAGGGGGATGGGTGGGGGGCACAGGAGGTAAAGCAGATATGAAGATTTAGAGCAAAGCTAAAAGAAAAGTGATACATGTAAATACATGTACTATGTCGGATGTGTGGCCATGAAGAAAGCAATATGTCCGACTGTTGCGAGGGAAGTGATCCAAAATGCTTGTGTCAGTGAGAAAATCCTTTAGTGAGATGACACATTGAGAGGCCGAGGAGAGAGTACTTCTGTGTTTAATGCAGAGATAGGTCATAACTGAAAAGAGGAGGATACCCTATACTGTATTGATTAACCACATATCATGCATTTCCCAGAAATACTATATATCCATATACATTGTTACGGCCAACTAGGGGTAAACAACCATATCTATCCATATCTATTATACCATATCTGTTTTGATCAAAAAGGTCTTATCTGAGTATTGACTGAAAGACAGATCTTTATGCACCCCTGACAGATATGCTTTCAGGAATTGGCAACACTGCTATGGTAATAATACCACAGGGTTCTAAAATTTCACAAATATACCACAATCCATTTCTATTGACCTTATCGATATTGAACAAATAGAGCTGAAATGTAATCACCCCCTGCTTACTGAGGACAACATCAGATCATCAAGGCCACTGAGCATCAGCAACAAATCCAGCCACAAATTCCAAGCTTTGACATCATCTAAACCCAGCAGACTTACTGGCACCAAAACACTATTTGGACCTTTCACTTTCGTAGAAGCCTGTCGTGACTTACAAGAGGACAAGGAAGGCCATCGTGACCTCTTAATGTATTAATCTGTTTGTCTAGTCTAAGCTGACTGTATTACTGTCCATCTTCAGAGGCTAATACATGAAAACACTGTCCAGCTGGCCCACACTATTGATTTATAAGATGATCACCAGTACTGGTAAAGAGTCTTAGTCAGCACACACAGGACAACATCAATGGTAACTTAAGTGTGTATTTGTGTGTGTGTGGGTGTGTGTGTGTGTGTGTGTGCAATTTATCTAGCCTTTCCAATTACTCAGGGCTAATGGTGTTAACAAAGGAACCAATAGGATGCTTCTAGGAACCTTATCAGAAGTAATACTTCCAGGAAAATGGAAGAGGGTTGGTTCACCCAGAGGTTGATAGGGGATTGCCATGTCACTGGAGGACCCTCAAATGGCAAACATTGTGTTCTACTTGGGCCAGTGTTGTTCAACGATGGTCTTAGCTCTTCCTTGCTTTCCAACAAGTGACTCGACAGTGCTATTTTACTATGTGTTATAAAATAAAACATGGGGAAGAAACGTTCTCAATGATGTGGGAAGTTAGTCTGCTGGACATGTTCTCTATATGATTAGTTGAATAATAATAAATGCTGCCTTTGACCTATACATTGAGAGTGAGAAGTTTTAGTTAGGTCCTTTGTGATTGGAAAAGCTGATCTAGTGTCGATGTGTGGTCAATTTGGTTGTTAAACTGTTATGTAGGCAGTCTGTAACCTAAAAGTCAAGTCTGATCTACTGCTGATGTAATTCATGCTTTGTGGACTCAATGTCGACAATAACATAAACTCAGTTGCTCAGTGAATCCTACATTCAGGCAGGTTGTGACGTTATGTTATTCTGGTAGTTGTATCACTTATTTTCTCCACCCAATTTCTATCAATGCAACACAGTTCAACAGCACCACAAACTACAGCAGCCAAAATCACTATACAAATGAGGAGACCCTTACAACAAACAACAGATTATTATAACTTTCATGAGGATATCATTTATTGCAGGGATCTTGTATTATAATGTATTAAGTTATAGTTTGATTAACCTAATAAACTGCAGTATTTACTGGCCAGAGAGAGTGGATATGAATCTGTTTAATGATCTAAGAGTATGCGCTCTCCTTGGTACTGAAGAGATGTCCCTGGGATCAAAACTTGCATTTTTTCTTCCTATGTGTGCGTTAGATCATGAGCCTTGCTGGAATGAGTTGTGTTGAAGACTATCGGCCTGAGTTCGCAGCAACATTCATGCTGTGTTATTTTTTATTTATTTTTAATAAAATGATATATTTCTAGTAGCAGGCTCAAAGGACACGAGGGAAACTTATTTTATGTGTGTTCAATGTTATTTTAATTTAATCAATAACTGCATATTGGACTGGTTAAGAAGGTCCAGCAAGTACCCCTCCCCATCGTAAATATATCTGTCCTGCTCTTGTGGGTAATGCGGCAACCTCTTTGGTGTGTGCAAATATTTAGTATTCTTGTGCTTCTGAAACCCACGCCTGCCCCCAATGAAATGCCTTAGACACGCCCCTGCAGTAGTGCGTTATGGGGAGAGCATGACAGCGGCCATTGGCAAGATATAGAGCATTCTGACCCATTAGACTCACAACCAATTTGTTCAAAAGGCTTGCCATAACTCAGTCACAGCATCACAGGACATAGGACCACTGGCAAGCTCCACAGGCGTTAGATTATTTATTTATCCACTGAGGTATTTTTTCTCTGGCACTAAAACAAGGGGAGTATCTGTGTGTATTTGCATGCACACACCAGGCCTGTAAGCAAGACCACCTATAAGACGAGTCTAAGCCAATTCCAATACCAGTTCCAGTCAAATTCAAGTCAAGACCAGGTTTAAAGCAGGTCAAGTCCTTGGACAGGGCAACCTGAGAAATGCATCGAGACAAAGATGGAGCAGACCTCCAATATTTTCATTTAAAAGAAAAATCAATATGCTTTTACCAGAAAAACGATCTACAGTAAAAAGAAATCCACATGCCCTTACTATTTATACATGCATATATATTTTGATGTTTTATTTGCTAAGGTTTTTGGACAAATAAAACATGGAGATGAATGGAATGTTATTGTGAGGGCTAACGAACAAAACATTTCACTTTAATATATTTTCCAGAAAAAAAGTGTGTACACTTCTCTACAAAGTCCACAAGCATTCATCTAACAGAATAAATAATCCCTATTGCAACTGTTGGACAGTTAGACGTTTGGATAAGTGGAAATTGTTTATGGCGGAGAGTATTTTTTCAATATCAATCTGACTTTTTAGTCGGCTCCACACACTCATTTTTAGTCAAAGTCATTGTATAAGGTTGGAAGGAAATATACTATAGAAGCACATCTACACTATAAAATTAGAGATAAGTGATACCAACCCTTTTTAGAGAACACTCTGGTCCTGTCATCCAATATTAGAAAGGTATGTGTCCCAGGTATTATTTTCTGCACATCCTTAAATAGTAATTTGTAATGTCAGTACATGTACAAATAAATACTTCTCCCCCATTCTCCCCTTAGTGAAAGCCAATAGGATCCAGCTATTACTTCTGTGTGATTCTGTTTCTTTGCAGTCCAGGTTGTGGTATTTTCAATGAAGTGGTCATTTCCCATTGTAAAAGAAATCCCTCTCTGGCTTCATAATGAGGAGATTGATGTGGAACGGACATGACATGTCCTGTCAAACAGTCCGGCCGCCAGGGAGAGGCCACTGAAAGATGCAGGTATTGAGAAATACGGAGGGAGTCAAAGGAGTCAAAGAAAGAGTGACAGGTAATGTACGGTAAACCTGGTATTATGTACACATAGACACATGCATACAAATAAGTAAACACGTCGAAGGTATGACCTCAGTATATCTTATAATAAGCTGGACAACTAAGCTGCTATTTTGATGGCTTCAGGGGATTTAAGGTAGAAAAAAAGAAAAAACTTCCTCTCTGAGAAAGCTTTTGCAACATGGCAGCTGTCTTCCCAGATAGACCCAGCCAAGTAGAAAGTCGCAAGAAAAAGTGTGGGAGAAAGACAGACACACAAAGACAGAGAGAGAGGGAGAATGAGCAGTGGCGTGTGTGTATATGTGTGTGTGTTTGGAAGGGCAGTTTGTTGTGTCACTTGGTTTTAATGCAATATACGTATGTGCCTTTCAGACTAGCAGCAGCAGTTGCAGCCAAGAGAAGAAGAGAAGGAGAGGAAAAAGAGGAGCAGAGTGATGGACTCCCCTCCCTCCCAAGAGGTCGATGACATCAATAAGAAGCTAATAATCCTGCCTCAAGCTACCTCAGAAGAGGCTTGCCAGAACTATCCACTGCAGTCTACCCCTTCTCCTCCACCTCATACATCTCAGTCTCCAGATCCCCAAAAGACCATGGGTAGGGTAGGGGGAGAGAGAAGGATGAAAAGTGAGCTGTTTGGAAGAGAGGGAAAAGAGACATTTTGCTTTTCCTCACGTTTATCTATCGATGAGGCCCACTAGGGATCGTCTGATATTGATTGTGCCTTCTTTTCTTTGGGGATCTAGTGCTTGTCATGGGCGGCACGTACAGGTGGCTTTGTAGTGTGTATGTCTGTGTTTGTGAGTGCATGAATGTATATGTGTGTGTTTGCCTTTTTGCTTCTGGTATTGTTGTTGCTTGCTGTAATTTCAGAACGGAAGATAATTAGATGCTTGATTGGGGGGAGCATGAACCCGTCTGCTCTCTATGGCGTGTGTATGTGTGTGTGTGTTGGGTGTGTGAGTCACCTGCAAACAGCTCTGCTTTGGTTTACACACGCACAAAGAAGAAATGTACCGGATGACATGTAACTAGAGAATGTCAAGATGAAGCCCAAACAGAGCTAAATGTGGTAAACTAACTGTCAAGTGAAGCCAGAGCCCCCTCCTACATTACCTTATGGAAAATACATCTGATATGATTAACTTTCACTGCATGAAGATCCAAATACTTCTTAATAAACAGGATGAATCATAATCACAACATGTGGCCATTAGGCTGATATTACATTCAGCTGTGTATGCTTGTTTAGACACACATATATTTCTTACACATCGACTTCCCCACAAGAGGAGAAAACCATGATGTCATCTTTTTATGCCCTCTGTATTACAGTGCTCATTTCCAGTGGTCAAATTTAACCAACTAATGCCACCTAGAGGTGAATTGATACAATTGCATCAGGTGAAACACTTCAGAGGACAATGGATATGTATAGTGTAAAAGGATTAGAACATGACTACATGGCACACAATTTTTTTATTTAAGTGAAATATAACGCACAATTAAACAAATATGCCAACTTCCAGATGTCATAGTATAATCACAAGCCCAATTAAGTTGTCCTTGTTTAATAATAATATTTCAGCCTTTATCGCTGTATTATAAAAGTTAAGAATTTAAAAGAGGTTCAGGCTTTAATGACATTGTGTAGATTGTCCTCATCTCTTTCAGAAATATTATGGATGTTACATTAACTTCACTCCTGGATGTGAATTTTAGTTTTTTTTTATTATTCTTGCTTTATGCTTCCAACTCTAGGAGTTAAATGGGTTATGATGACTCACATGTCTTGACTTGATTCTATTTGTCACTGTAGTTTTACTTTCACTTTCTCAATCATCCCTCTCAAACAAACATGCACACGCAGAAACACACACACGCAGAACACACACACACACACACACACACACACACACACACACACACACACACACACACACACACACACACACACACACACACACACACACACACACACACACACACACACACACACACACACACACACACACACACACACACACACACACACACACACACACACACACAAACACACACAAGGTTTCTCACCTCTTTGGTGACATTGTCTTGGACCAGGCTATAGAGGGGCACCACGCGGCTGACTTCCAGCAGCACAGGGATGGGGGAAGGCTGCTCTCCACTCCTGCTGTTACTGTTGCGGCCTCTCCCTGACACTCCTCCCACCATGGCCTGGTGATGGCACAGGTGGCAGCCAGCTGGACAGCTGCCCTTCTCCTCACAGCGGATCTCCACGCCACTCACCATGTCATCAGACAACAGCTGGCTCTTCTGCAGTGCAGACAGGTAGCTGATGAAGGGAACTGACTTCAGCTCACGCCGCCCACCGCCGCTAACCCCCTGGTCTGTCGCCTCTGGAGGGTTAGGAATCAGAAGAGGGGAGGGTATGGGTAAGATGGTAAACCAAGTTAACAACAATAAGTATTTACCTTAGCGAATGGAGGAAAACAGCTTCTTGCTGTTATCCCCAAATTGTAAAAACAATCCTTGTTTCCCTAATTTTTTGTTATCTGTATTTCCATAAAAATATTTTAAATCAACTATTTATTTAAAAAAAAAATCAGTCCCTCAGTTGCATAAAGCATCCACATCTGGATTTACTATTACTTGCTGCCAAGGGAAAAGAAGAAAAAACAACAACTAATTCCTTACTGTCATCAGCTTTCATAGACAAAGGATGAATGAGGTGGGGGGTGTCACTGGCTTCTTTCTTCAATTACCACTGTTTGATGTTCTCACTGAAGTACAAGGGGATTTTTTTTTTTCAGTGGGAAAACAACACACCGTGCGGAAAGAAGAGGCAGCGACAGAAGCAGGGGAGGAGTAGAAACAGGAGGAAACTACTTTGGTGTCGAGTGTTTCATTTGGAGGATACATCAGGCCACATGTTACAGTGGAGCAGATCTGCCATCTGTGCTGATATGGCAGATGTGCTTTTGTGTCAATTTTCTTCACAAGAGGAGAGGACACTTGTGAGTTTTCCAAATAAGTTTAAGGTGTCCTTGTGCCAGTGACAAACAACTGTATTAACATTGGAATTACTGTATTATGCTGCAGCTTTGATACATGGCTTCTCATCTGTCAGTGCAAACCACAAAGCAAGAGAAATGTATGTGCAAAAATGTGATTTCACTCAACAAACACCACAATGTTGCAGTGAAATACACTGAACATGTATTATAGGTTGTCAGAGTATTAAGTAACATACACCCTATGTAGATTAATGAAGCTTATTTGATGAATTGAAAAATAAAGCATCAGCCCCTGACACAAGAGTATAAACACACAAATCTGCAAATGTTTAGGTAACAATCACATCAGCCCATTGACGTACATACAGAGGCACACGGATGTATGTAGTAGATTACCCATGCATACAGAATTTCATAAGCGTACATATGCACAAACACAAAACGGATAACATATACACACAAAAACCAAGAAAAATAAGGGAAACCCTAAACCCAAAGGAAATGGGAAAGAGAGCAGGAAAAGCCCTTGACATTACTCAAGGTGGGGTAATTGGGACCAATTAGGGTTAATATTTTTAAATGACTTATTTCCTGTTAACCATTTTAATGACAGTGAAATTAAACAACCCTCAAACTTCAGGCAGTGGCGAAAACACTACATACATTGCCTGAACCCAAATGTGTTTGTTTGAAAGACGAAGTGAAACTTGTCTAAATGTGTCTACATGAGAAATTTCACTTGGACTCTTTTAACATCAACAATATTAAATAAGTTGCCCCAAGACACGAAAAGGGTGTGTAAACTTTCAACCATTTGTTTCTCAAACACAAACACAGGCTCCTTACCACCAGTTCAGAGAAAAACAGAACACGGATGGGAATGTTTTCAAGCATTTTTTTTTTTACTTGTATTAGAAGAAAAACCCTATATATGTCAATTATATTTGACATGTTTAACTATGCAAATTGGAACCAAAAGTATTTGATGTAACTCAAAATTGCTTAAAGAAAAAATTATGTTGATATCACAAAATAATAAATCATGTGATTACATAGCATGTGTGGGATATTTTTTATGTGTATGGGACATATTATATAATAACATTAATCAAGACATTGAGAAATAATGGTTAAAACAAAGGAATAGAGATTATGAGAGATGGAGACAGTAAAAGGATAGCATGTTCGGGACATTATTAAAATTGACCTAGGTCAAAACAACTTCCTATGTATTGGAGACAGTTACGATCAAAAAAGAGAGTGTCCTGGTGCCTGACATCATCTGATACTGCACTAATTGGACTGTTACTGGGTTGAAAGAGAGGTAGACTACACACACACACACACACACACACACACACACACACACATTGAGACAGTCATACGTGAAAGCAAAACATCTGATAAGAAATGTCTATAAATATGAACTTGAATATTGTGAAAACAGTCGACTCCTGACTCGTGTTTGCTGTACTTTGTTGAATTTTCAGTAAACGTTACTCTATTGGAACTCTCTTGACTCTTTTTAAAGTTTAACAAGACACCCTGCCCAACTTCAGAGGATTCTCCTCCACACATGCAATGCTGTATTGTAAAAGGTTAAAAAATGTATGTAAAAATGAAAACAACATTTTACGTTGATAATTATAATGTGCATAGGAAGTTGTTAAATCTTTTTGATTTTTTAGAACGTGAATATATTGTCCAATGCAATGGATAAAAAGAGCGATAACATTTAAGTTGCTTGAATAACGCAACAGAGTTCCTGGCTGGCTGGATATGAGAAGAAATTCACTTTCATAGAAATTAAAAAAGCTGTAGACTATTTTGGGAAATGACTGGGGTTGTACGTCCATTAGCTATTCCGGTATAGAGATACTCAACATGTTTATCTAACAATAATTAAATAGATAGGCAAAAACAAGTGTGATATAGCATTTTTAGACACAAACTGCAAGTCAGGTTACTGAAAATGCCCCAAATCCCCAGAAAGAACATTAATGGACATGACCCTGGTTTGTGTGAGGGAAAGAATTGAATCAGTACATACATTTATTTATTTATTTATATATGTCTTTGCAGCTTACTCCTGGTGTGCGTATGTAAGACACTGGCAGACAGTTGAAAGGGTGGGTGGTAACCTCATGTGCAACAGTATGTAAACAGGCTCAAGGGGTGGCCCAAGAGTCCAATTACATGCACTTCTTGAGGCAACACAGACACAGTAAAAGGAGCTGTCTTCACCCAGCTCCTACAATAAAGCCCTGTAGCTCAGGTTGGCTGTGGCTACCCAATATAATTCACTCTTACTACCTTAAACTCAATACAATTGTATACATCTATGTAAAGAAATGCATTTGATGAAAGATTTGGAACTGTCAAGTATTGGCTGAGAAAATAGTCAGAAGAAAAAACGTAGCCAAGGTAATGTGATTAACAGTGTTTACATTTTTTATTTACTTTCTTCAAGACTCTTTTGTCTTGTGTAAAGGCTGGTATCAAATTGCTGTAACATTTAATTTCCAACTGGGATTACTAAAATATTTTGTCTGTTTGTCTGCTTATTTATGTTTGCACACTCTAAGTTCCATCTGAATAACAGTGACACCCTTCACAAGGAGCAATTAAATATGACCATGTGTAATTTTGGAGTGGCCATTAATTTCGCCTTTTAATTAACTTATAAACTATGACATCTCTTTGCTATGTGGAGTTATTTGGTGTTGGCTAACACTTGGCTATCATCAAACATAGTGAAGAGATAAATGGAGTGAATTTCCTAGCCATTGATCTTGCACTGCCGTTGTTAATTAAAACGTCTTTGTGGACTGGTTGCAGTATAATTACTCATGAGGGACACGTCGCCTCTGGCCAGGGTTATGTTGCCCAGGCAACAACAGCAAAGGTGTCAGATGTCTTCCGAAGCAATTTAGTTCAAATGTTGTTAGATGTGGTTACTTTTGGCATTGTTGTTTTTGCTTAATTAAAACAGTTGCTTTTGCTACATGTAGCACCATTTTCAGATTTTAGCAAACCCTTTTTTGTACTTCATATTCTTGTATATCATTTTACAAAGTCTTACACAACATTGATATAATAAGCAACACATTCTAATACATTTGTATCTGTGTGTGACTTGTACAATGTCAACAAATTATACTTCTATTCACCTTTTTCACATCTTGCCATATTAACTATTTCACCAGGCTATACTCTGTGATGGCCAGTAAATAGAATAATTAAAATACAACAACATGTATAGAATGTGTTAAATGAATGCAATTCAATTAGTAAATAAACTAGTAGTTTAACATAATTTTGCAGTGGCTTACTTGTAGTTCTTCATTAACAATTGCCAAGTGATTTAAACACTTGCAGAATGGTGTTTATATTTTATTTTGCATGTGACCATTATTTTGTAATTGAACCTCTTTATTTCAGTTCTGACAAGTGAAAAGGGGGACAAAGGTGTAGGTTAAAGACAGTTTTAGTTGTCATATAATTGCAAGTATCCCTCTGATAGCTTTACTGCAGTTTAACTTCTTCCAGTGTGTAGTGTTTGGTAGCTTGCTGTGTTGTGATCATCTAGAAAAGCAGATAGTTTCTTAGATTGTATTAGATCCATTTACTCTTCTTACGTGTGCACAAATTTAGCATGGGCATCTTTTCAAAGAGTTATTCTGACATCTAGTGGTCATTCTATATAATTACTAACGTCTAAAAACAAACATGTCACCACACCTGGATTTCAAATGGAGTTGTATCCTGGGCAGTACTTCAGGTTCTCTCTGGCTCTCTCTGTGAGACATGTTTCCTCAGTTTGAGGTCTGTTTTCTTCTTTACACAATTGACCCAGTCTTATATTTTTTGTTCTTTTGAGGATAAACTGGTGGAACAAAAAACGTCTTCCTGCTAAATACTACATGGACTACAGTCATTTCAGGATGAAACTGTTTTGTTTGATAATAAATATATTCCAATTAGATAAATCATAACATTCAAAATATCCCATGGACTGCAACAAGATAATGAGTATGCCATCATGACCCTGTCGTGCCCTTGTGCAAACCCACACAGCAGCCAATTAAAACAGACGTCAGACTCTCAGCTGTGCGTATTACGTAACACTGCGTACGTGACGTCGTCCACACTGCAGTCTCTTAGCAGCTGCAGCATTAGCACAACCACAGAACGCCCATCAAAACCTCTGAACTTCCAACCAGCTAAAATTGAAGACAAGGTAATGTTTTCATCATGAATCATTGAAAGAGACACATTACAATAAACTGCAAGGTGGGTTACCGAATGCACGTTCATCCGAACCACGCCTGTGATGATGTTGACATACATGTTGACATACATTGTCGTGTTGTATCAAGTGACAGCGTCAACGTTTGATGTTGTGTTGAAAGGCCTTCAATTAACTTGTCTAAAATAAGGGTATTCTCTCGGAACTTCGTTTAAGAGTATGTGCTGCAAGGTCAACCTAAAGCATCGTAACCCAGTTAGCGTGCTTATTCATTGCTAGTAATTATGGCGTCGGGCGATCGTGTGTCCACGCTAAATATCAACAATTAGCTGAACTTGCCTTCCCTTTATAACCAGTGTCTCATTGTGAAAGTGAATGTATCTTTAGCAGCAATATAATGTAATCATCTCTGTAACTAATGGTAGCGTTACCTTGTAAATAACACATCCTGTTGACTAACGCTAGATAGTTGCCAGTGAATGGTTTCCTTGTTAACTGGTCAACCCATTAGTCATGTTTGCCACATGTTATGTCATCTACACTGCGACAACTAGCTAAGAGAAACGCTAGTTAAAACTGTCCACATACTTATTGGCATGACAGTTAATAGCCTCCAAATCAGCCCAAGACATTATCTTTTAGGCAATGATTTGCATTGTATAATTTAATTTTCATTCACTCTCATGGTGATTGCATCACAGTATCAAATTATGCTACAAACAACTGCTACATGCATTAAAAACACAACTCTGAGGGATTATTCTTTCAGACATAAGGCTAAAAGATTAAAACCCCCATAACCTTTTGATGCTCACTTACATTTCCCCACTGTTGGACTAAAAGGATTTCTTATTCTGATTCCTTTTATTGTTTTGTTTTTTTCACTAAAGGAAAAGACCAATATGGAGGCAGCGTCTTACCCGCTGGACCCAGATCTAATGAGGGAGGTTCTTGAATGCCCTATCTGCCTGGAGACCTACAGCCAGGATCAATTGCGACCTAAACTCCTGCAGTGTGGTCACACAGTGTGCCGGCAGTGTCTAGAGAAGCTGTTGGCTAATACTATAAATGGTGTGCGCTGCCCCTTCTGCAGCAGAGTGTCCCGTATGAGCAGTATCTCCCAACTGGCCGATAATCTCACTGTGCTCAAGATCCTTGATTGCACTACATCCTGCAGTGCTGCTACTGCTGCCTTAATGTGCAAGTCCTGCTGCAACCGCCTACCACGACAGTACTGCCATGATTGTGCCACATTCCTCTGCGAGCTCTGTAAAGAAGAGGGCCACCTGCATCAAGGACATTCAATCCAGCCCATCAGGATGGCCGCTGAACAGCGTCGTAAAGAACTGGGTGGCAGGCTGGCTTCTCTGCGTAATGTAATGAGTGAAATTCAGAAAAAAAAATCAGCTATTGACAACATTTCCAAGTCCTTGAGACTCAAGTACCAGGCAGTGCAGCAGGACTACGTGTCGGCTGAACTACGTCTTCAAGAGGAACTTGGCAGGTCTCGAAGGACATTCACAGCTTCCATGGCAGAAGTGGAGAAGCTTAATGGGCATGTCTTGGAGGAGCAGACATACCACCTTAACATTGCAGAGGTAAAAGTGGTGTCTCGCTGTGATTACCTGACAATGCTGGTGAGGCAGAGCGATATCGCTTTGCTAAAGGATGATGGCGAAGGCAGTAATGATGAAGAGATAGATTTGAGAAGCGGCTTGCCCACCATGTTTCAGCTGCAAGAGCCAGAGCTAGTCCGAACAGAGCACACTAAACCTATAGAAGTGGGCCAATTAACCACAAATACTTATACTGTCAATACAGAGGATGAGGAAAGTGGATTGGAGGTTGCGCTTGAGGGTGATCTAGAGAGTGTAGCTGGAGCAATGGGGGCCACAGGTGGTGGAAGAAGGGCTCCATTGGATCTTTACAGAGACATTGACATGGTTGCCACTGTAGAAGAGGCAGTATGTGGTTCACCAGGCAGCTTTAAGTCAAAGTCCATGGATGCAGGCGGGGGATCACCTGGGGGGGCTGGGGCAAGTGCAGGGCCCCCAGTCTGCCAGTTTGTGAAGAAAATGGGCATGAAGGGAGCGCTTCCTAGCATGTTCAATTTACCAGTCAGCATATGTGTGACACCACACGGTGAGGTCCTGGTGGCGGACCGGGGAAACTACCGCATCCAGATCTTCAACCGCAAAGGTTTCCAGCGTGAAATCCGCCGCAATGCCAGTAGCATCGACAACTTTGTTCTGAGCTTCCTCGGGGCTGATCTGCCCAACCTCATACCCTTATCCATTGCCGTCACTCCTCAAGGCCTGATTGGGATCACAGACAACTATGATAACTCAGTTAAAGTCTACACTATGGATGGACAATGCGTGGCCTGCCATAAGAACCAGCTGATTAAACCTTGGGGCATTACTGCCACGCCATTAGGCCAGTTTGTTGTGTCAGATGTGGAAGGGGGCAAACTTTGGTGTCTAACAGTGGACCGCAATGTAGGGGTGGTCAGCTACAACCGGTTGTGCTCTGCTGTGCGGCCAAAGTTTGTGACGTGCGATGCGGCTGGAACAGTCTATTTCACCCAGGGCCTAGCCCTAAACTTTGAGAAACGTCACAATGAGCCCTACCTCGAAGGTGGCTTTTCTATTGGCTCTGTAGATAAAGATGGTCAGCTGGGCAAGCAGCTCAGTCATTTCTTCTCAGAGAATGAGGACTTCCGCTGCATCACTGGCATGTGTGTGGATATCAATGGGGATTTGCTGGTAACGGACAGTGGCAGAAAAGAAATCCTCCAGTTTCCCAAAGAGGGTGGATTCAAAGTTCTCATCCAGGAAGGTCTGACCTGCCCTGTAGGAGTGGTCACTACCCAGAAAGGACAACTGCTGGTGCTTGACTGTTGGGACCACTGTGTCAAAGTCTACACATACCTTCAGAGGAGGCACTCCTCCACTTCCTAGAGGACCAATTCAGTCTATCTGGACATGAACATGAGAGATGTATTAGTTATGTGTTTGAAAGTGTGTTTGGAAGTTTGAAAAAGGTAGACTCACACCTGTCACTTTAGTTTGGCTGTAGTCCAAACAAGTCTCACTCCAGCTTTGGGTTATTAAAGGAAAATTGGTTCAGTTTGAAACCCACTGGATTTGATTTTAATCAAATTAAAATATGCTACTTAAACTGCCTCTTATCTAATCATTTAAATGACAGACAAAGCAGACTTTGTAATTTGTGTTACAACAAAGAATACTTGCAAAAGTTGTCAACATAAGCCAAGGATTTTGAGGCCGCTGCAGTTACTGTTTACTGCTTTATACACCATTCAGCCGGAATGTGTGTGATGCATGGCTTTCACTAATCTGGCTCAGACTTGCAAAAAAGAAATAAGATAAATAAGAGCTGACAATGATCACATATTTGCATATAAAATGAAGCATACCAAGGCTTTGGGCCTTTGAAGCACTTTATTATTGACACAACACTGTTTCCTAGTGTTAGGTTTAGTAGGACAGACTAACATCGATGTTGCTGAATGCAGCAGGCAGCTTAAATGTTTACTGGGCAGTTAGCTAATGGCAAACAGTAAGCAAGTATAAACATTCATTGGATTGCATTCAGCAACATTCAGGGAACATTAAGCTTAGAATATGAGGTTACCTACATGATAGAGGGTTGGAAAACTAAATTACAACATGATAGGCAATGCTGTCATTTTTCTAGCTGCTGTTGGTTAACTATTCTTTGAGGGTAATGCAAACAGAATCAGGGTTACTGGTGTTTAATTTGTAGGCCACATTATTATCATTTTCTCCTGGTACTTAATTAATACTGCCTTGCTAGCATATGTGCTGTGTATTTTGAATCAGCACACCAGCTTAAATACATTTTTTCAGAGCAAATATTACAAAAAAGGTAATGTATGATCTAAAAACAAAAGATGTTCTCCATGTGAGTTACAAGCCACTGCCTCTCTTGTGTCACTAGGAGGCAGGCTAAGGTAACCTTCTGCAAGATAACATATGTCATCTGCTCCGTACTGTATCCTATTCTAGTTGTACTTCAGTCATACATATGCAGTTTCAGGCCTCTACTTCACCTGCCGTTTGCCTTTTATTTAACCTGCACCATGAAAGTAGCTTTGATCACTAACACTGTTGCTCCTTTTTGTTATTCGTACTAGTCAGACAGAATTGTGTCCATTGTTATTAGCGTACCAAATGTTTAAGATCATTCTTGCAACATGAAAGGCTTTAAATCACAAAGGTTTGTTCTTCTTCTATTCTCTTTTTGCAATGCAAGTAAAGCCGACACCAAAAAAAAAGAGCTCTAGCACCTGGACCACATAAAGGTACATCAGGTATTTTTACAACCTAAATAATCTTTAGAAACTTTGTTCAAACTTCTTCCAGAGAACTTTTGCCTTGACACTGTTTCGATGCCTCGTCTGTGGTTACACAATCTTTTTGGGGAAAACCCACAGGAGTGTTCAGAATATCATTGCAAATATAATAATAATAATAGGTGAAAACTCACACACCAAACCTGGCTCTATTACACAGGGATGTTGGTTGCATGTTGCTATGTCACCCTCAGGTTATTATTTTATTTAACACTGGACAACTTGCAACCGGAGACAACAGGCAACAGCCATATACTGTGTTCTTGAATAAGTGGAAGTAAAATTTAAACTAATCTTCAGCTTAACTGAATTACTGGGTCCATACAAAGCATTAGAAAGCTGCTTTTGTCAGGTAACATATTTAAAAAAAGACACTTTGTAAATCATAATATTTTGAGGCCTAAATATGGGGAATCAAGTTAATCATTGAAACCTGGTCATGTTTGAATCTAATGTGCTTAAAGTCTGCCAATGCATATCTTACTATCATATCACATACTGACTCAGTTTCAGCCTTAAAAATGGTTTCACAAAACTGACCTTAACTCTGCACCTGGAGCCCTATTAAACAGCAACATACAAATATATATATATGAAACATATGACTGTGTTGTACACAATAATTGTTTTGTAATATCTTAAATAAGTAAAGTTAAGGATAAGGAATAAATAGTACAAAGTGAAGTTGGTGTTTTCCTTGGGCTTTTTCACTTGACATAACATATTTGTTTGAATTGTTAGGCCATGTAATATCTCAGCTCTAAAGTAATAGATTATGATTCAAGATTTTCTCAGCTGCATGTCAACCTTGCCATAAAAAAACATTTTTCTTCAGTGCTTTCACTTTATTCATGGAAAATAGAAATAGTTATCACTAAAATATTCTAACGTTACAGACAGAAACATGCATAAAATGCTAGAAAAATCAAGTGTCCTTGTGTCAGTGTACTGGAAATCAGTGTTTCAAATCCTCTGAATACGTATTATTCTATGTCACTGAAGAGAAATGATTCCCTTCAATAATTGATACCAATGGATGTTAATACCGCCATGTGTCCATACCTTATGTTCGCGAACCAAACTCCAAAGTGTTTCAGGTGTATCGACCTTTGGAGGCTGTGCATTTTACAATGTGTTGAACACAGCACAGACATCTTTATGGAGTCATGTTCATGTTTGTATGGTTGATTATCTGAGTGCAATAAACATTTATGAAAAAACTAAAATACATGGATGTTTTTACTCATAAGTTTCTATTATTGGTGTTCCCATTTATTAAATACGCATAGTCATACAATTGTATATTTTCTTTGTGACTGTATTTAAAGCATACCGCTTTTTTTTTAAATCATAATTAGCCACTTTTGGAACTCCATTTAAACACGTTTTCAGTTTATGCTGAGAGACGTGGTGGGTGACAAAAATATCCAAAAGCATTCCACATTCACTCTAATGACAAGTTGTGTCTTTAAGTCAGGTCTGAAGAAGTATTCAGATCCTTTAATTCAGTAAAAGTAGAAAAACATCAACATAAATGTATATATAAGTATTATTAGCAACATCTTTAAAGTATACACACATTGTCAATATCATTATGTTTTTTTATTTATTATAATTGTATTTATTTATATTTATGTTTATTCAAATGTATTTTATTTTAAAGGGATGGAGTAATTAAACGTATTTCGGAGACAGCATGAAATTGTGCTGCACCGAGTTTATAGTTATTATTAATTTTTAACAATTTTTGTTGTTTGGATTTTACATGTGCCTTGTAGTTCAAATACACTGCCTGGCTAAAAAAAATAGGTCACACTAATATTCACCGGACAGCCTTTAGCTTTGATTACGGCACGCATTCGCTGTGGCATCGTTTCCATAAGCTTCTGCAATGTCACAACATTTATTTCTGTCTTGCATTAATTTTTCACCAAGATCTTGTCTTGATGACGGGAGATTCGGACCACTGCGCAAAGTCTTCTCCAGCACATCCCAAAGATTCTCAATCGGATTCAGGTCTGGACTCTGTCGTGGCCAGTCCATGTGTGGAGATGATGTCTCATGCTCCCTGAACCACTCTTTCCCAATTTGAGCCCGATGGATCCTGGCATTGTCATCTTGAAACATGCCCGTGCCATCAGGGAAGAAAAAATCCATTGATGGAATAACCTGGTCCTTCAGTATATTCAGGTAGTCAGCTGACCTCATTCTTTGGGCACATAACGTTGCTGAACCTAGACCAGACCAACTGCAGCAACCCCAGATCATAGCACTGCCCCCACGGCTTGTGACCTTTTTTTTGGCCGGGCAGTGTATTTAGCTAGTATCAGAATATGAATCATCAGCATGTAGACATTGAATGTTATAGTCAGTTAAGATTAATCAAATGTACACTACTTTATCTACAGTTTCATACAGTTATACAGTAACTACTTATATCAGGCAATTTCATGACACTTTATATATTTTAAATCTAGAGTTCTCAGATTCTTAAGTAATAACCAGCTAAAAATATAAACAATACCCTTTGAAGAAAGGAGGCAAAGTAACACGTGGTAAAGAAACTGAGATAATCAAGTGAATTTAATGTAGCTCAATGCTGCAAACCACTGCTTGAAAACAGCATTTTGTCATCAGGTTTAGTGATGCATTTGAGTTTAGAACATCATTTCTCATAACCAATTTGGTTGAAATGAAATCTAATCCCTGACACATGGATCATATCCCTTTCAAAAAGCAAAGTCATTTTTTTGAGTTTTCAATCATGGTCCTCCTCGACCCAAGATCAGTTCTTTGTTTTTCACTACGTTCGGATGATTTTTAAACCCAGCTGCCAACCATGAATGGCCAGACTGAAAATGAGCACTTTTTAGGATCACGGAAGAACAGGATTAAAAAACACAATTTAAATGGAACAGAGCTGCTCCGAAAATGCTTTCAGGGTGTTAAGTCACACTGATGTTTAATTCAATGCTGATTTTTCACCAGGAGGAGAATTTGGGCAGGAAAAAATCTTTAAACATAACCACGTTTAATTTAAAGTTTAAATTCCGTTCCTGTAACATTTGAGTTATCTTGCTCTACTTTTGTTCAGTTCAATGTTTATCTTTATCTAGTTTCATTTGAATCCCCTGGAGTTACCACAATGTCGCCCTATATTTTTTTAAAACATAGTCCTATCCATACCCACACATATGTAAAATGTCACCTTTGACAGATCCCCCTTTCCTCTATAATGAATATGAGAACATGTCAATTCATCCCTCTATAATTCAGCACTATACCTTTTTGACCTGTGTGTCATCACACTCACCTTTCTGGTACTGCAGCCAGAGCTGCTGCTGGGCCTTCTTGCTTGGAAAGTAGATGTTGCAACCGAGCTCAGAGCCGTACAGCGCCTCAGACACATAGTGGCTGCCATATTGATGGAGAAAAGCCAGCAGCTCATCGCGTGTGCTCTCAGCTGACAGTGTCTTCAACACCTTAGAAAAGCCTACCAGGTCAAGAAGGAGATGGAAGAGCAGGGATTTTTGTACGAGGTTGGATATTCAGCCTTATAGTGCATAGTGCAAATGTGTTGTGATAAATGTCAAATCGCAGAAAGCTTCACAAATAATGAAAATGAAAGGTAGCTTGAGAAACATAATGCAAAATATACTGCATATTAAAGCTTTGGTCTGGTACAAGTTATATATTGGTGGTTTGTATTAGTCTGTATTGTGCGTTATTATGCTAGGAAATCACAATGTCACACTATTGAGACACTGACCTGTAGATAAGGTGATGGAACTGAGTTTGACTTTGTACAGATTGCTGCGCACTGTCCACTGCTGAACCATAGGATAGCCTACTGCCTCGCTGAAATGGGCGTCCCCTAAGAATAAACACAAATGAAACCAGGAGAAAATTAATACCAAAAGAGAAATGCAAGGAATATAACTAACAATTTAAAACACATTATGAAACTCAGAAAGCAGCTGGAATTCAAAATAAATGGGTACATAAATAAAAATCCATCATTTCATTTGAACCAATTATTGACATTTCATTATTTCGTATCACAGCCTATATCCCAGCTGCTCCCAGATCAATGGCTGATATATAGTGCAACTCCAATTGGATTGCTGACATTAGAAGAGGGAGCAATCTCGCCTTTCAATACAATTCAATTACCAAACTTTCACACCAGTTTAAAAATAAAGCCAAAAAAGTGAAGCGCAAGGGGGAAAAAAAATAATAAACTGCTTACGGGAACCTTGATCCTTCGCTTCTGCAAAACGGTTTACACCTGAGACATTCATGGATGGTGAAGAAAAGGCAATTTAGTTTCTAAGTTGGTGTGTGTGTGTGTGTGTGTGTGTGTGTGTGTGTGTGTGTGTGTGTGTCTGTGTCTGTGTGTGCGTGTGTGTGACCAATATGGTGAAAGCAGAACCCAGGTATAAATCTCAGGGGTCAATTTGGATCAAATGCCAATTTAGTTAATGGAGGGATTAGGGAGCAGAGGTGGGGCAGGTTTCAAGCCAAATGTCTATGTGACTCTTCTCCCCCCCACTAAGATGGGGTGGAACAGTCAAGGAAAGGATAAATGGATGAAGCGGCAGGTCCGGCACACGTGAATGTGTGGAGTATGTATACTTAATACTTTGTGTTTATGAAAGCACTTTATCCAGATGAGGTTTGGGGTCTAACAGCACAATGCCACAGAAGCACACTCAAGGACATGCCCATATCTTCTTAAAATGATCTAGCACAGTTCTGAATAATATGACCAGTGACCATGAATAGAATGGGTCGTATAAAGATAATAGAGCTGCCACCTGATAATGCAATGACTCAAATCTATTTGTCTATAACTCTCAACAAGAGGGAAAGACAGGAGAAAAAAAAAAACTATCTCACATACACTCACCTGTAAGGAGCTGCATGTTGGGTAGGGGTTCGGACAACACTCCCCGACATTGTTCCTCTACTGGCAAGGGGATGACCATGAGACCGTCGGCTAGCTGGGGAAAGTCCTTGATGAAGTTGTTGTCCCTGATAGGGAGAGAGAGAGAGAAAAAATGCCATCAATAACTCTCAAACTTGAGGTAGCAGTTTACCTGACAATTAAATGATTCAATATTACAAGGCTATTATCTTAGCACAAATATGTTGTATAAAATAACAATACAAAATACTGAGGCACCTGGGCCTGTATATTCTTGGTGTTTTGACTGCTCAAGACTGTCATGTTTTACACTGTGTTGTTAAGAATATGAAGAAACCAAGCTGTGTTTCACGGTCAGGGATGAAGCTACACATTCTAAACTCGATGAAAACAACTCAACAACAATCCATCCAGACATGTTTCCGTGCCTTGGCAGCTGCTCGCTTCCTGAATCATTCAGAAACAGGATTTTAATGATTTCACTGTTTTAGTTCCTGCTTGTCCTCTATGATACTGTTTTATTTTATGATTACAGTAAAAGGCTCCTTGGCGGGTAAACGAGTGAGAAATATACTGTATCTACATACATTAAAGTGTAGACCCTTGTCATTTTGGTGATGCATTCCATCCACAAGTGACAGAATTAACTCACTGGTTTGGTTAACATCAATAACATGGGTACAAAGTCAGAAGGCCTGTGTTTGATGCTTGGCAGACAAATAACGTAAACAGTTCTGTCCTCATATTTGAGGGCTGGGAAGAGAGCTGCAGGCAGAGATAAGACAGACCCCCTGGAATCTCTGTCTTCTCTCTGCTAGAGATGATAAGTACAAGAAAGAATTGCAAAGTGAAAGGAAGTACAAGGAAAGGGAAGAGGAATACAACACACATAACATCTCTCTACAGTGAGAATAAGCAAAGAACACCAGTGAATGCACATGGAGAAGGTATGTATAGATGTGGTATTTTCTAAACACAACCATTTTCACTTTCCCGTCGATTTGTCATACTATATCAGTGGACAAATCACTTGCAAAATAAATAGCAGAAGTCTAATAAGTAGAGAGATGCTGCATGTTCCGTTCCATTTTTCTTCAGTGGATGGACCATTCTGGTTGAACCAAAGCAGTTGCAGTTCATCTCCTGTCAAAAAGATGAGTTGTCCTGCTGCATTTTAAAAGCATGGCAAGCAGCAGGAACCTTTCCGATAATCCTCTTTTATGGGTTCAAGGCTCATAACGCAGACCTTGTGCCACAGAGATCCTTCTTGGTTCTCTTTCTCTCTCTTTGCCTCTTCTTACCACAAAGCCTGTTAGACGCAATCACAGCCTTAGTGTTACAGTGCAGGGATGGGAGGATTGACTCAAGGGCAGAGAAAGAGAGAAAGAGAAGAGGTGCTGTAAAAAGATTACCGTGGCTTATTCTCACAGAAAACATATTGATTGCTAAATTAAATCAGCCTGGTTCACGCAGAGGCTCAGAGAACCTTTAGAGGTGTACCAAGACGTTATGTAGCTTTATGGATTTGTGGAGCCCAGATGTGGACTGCCCTTTATTTTTTTGCCCCTTCCCTCACAACAACTAGTCGCATTCTAGGATTTTAAAGACACATGGTATAAGATGGCGATGTATCTCGTAGTTCACTGCAGAGTTGCTGAAAACTGAGAATAATGGAGAATGAAAACGGTATAGCCTATTGCCTCAGGTCTTTGCTGTGCCTGAGTTTACATAACATTGTTATACGTCCTTCACCTCCTCATACTTCTTCTCCAATCCTTAAAAGGAAAAGAAACACCTCAAGCAAGGACAGAGTGTTGTGGCATGTGTCAATCCTGTAGATTTCTGTTTGTCTTGTTCTGTTAAGGCCACCGTTCCTTTCACTAGTGTAGGAATGTGTGTATGGCTGGAAGGGAGCTTAAAGCATATATTCAGTAAAGCGCTTATTAAATGTGGAGGCATTGCAAAGTGTACTCCTTATCCCAGTAAATACAGTATGCATTTATTTTGAAGTCCTATGTCCTGTAAAAAGTCCTTTTTTCTTCCTTTCATACATTTTTTGAGTTGCTCAAATAATGTATGAAAGGAAGAATAAAGAGAGGAGACATTTATATGTATTACAACAAACCAACATACTATTGTGGTTTAAGTTGATTGTCTTTTAAGAAAGATTATCTAAATCTAACACAAATGGTAGCCATATGGATTAATTGTTAACTGGCCATGGCTAACCTATCTCATCTGATCGTAATCAGCGTAATCATAATGAGCAAAAACCTGGCAATAGAGCTCATAGGAAACACTAATGTGTGCTTACCCAATGTGATTGCTTACTGAGACCTAAAGGAATAAGAACATCATTATTCATCATACTAAGTTACACCTTTTCCTGCAAGCACAAGTCAAAATGCCTGCTGTGCAGCCACCAGTGTGAATTTGCTAACACAGCAGGGTTTTTTATACATTATGATAAACCCATTGAGTTAGATTAATTAACATTAAAGCAAACAATGCTCTGAGCAATAAAATACAACAGACCTTCATTGTAGCCTCCATGTTTCTACTTTAAGCTCATAATTACACTGAAGTCTGAAGAATGGTGAGGTCTGCACTTTCCGAATGCCATTGTAGTTACTGGTGTAAAACATTTACAGTGGGGCAAAAAAGTATTTAGTCAGCCACCAATTGTGCAAGTTCTCCCATTTAAAAAGATGAGAGAGGCCTGTAATTTTTATCATAGGTATACCTCAACTATGAGAGACAGAATGAGAAAAAAAAAATCCAGGAAATCACATTGTAGGATTTTTAATGAATTAATTGGTAAATTCCTCGGTAAAATAAGTATTTGGTCACCTACAAACAAGCAAGATTTCTGGCTCTCACAGACCTGTAACTTCTTCTTTAAGAGGCTCTTCTGTCCTCCACTCGTTACCTGTATTAATGGCACCTTTTTGAACTCGTTATCAGTATAAAAGACACCTGTCCACCACCTCAAACAGTCATACTCCAAACTCCACTATGGCCAAGACCAAAGAGCTGTCAAAGGAGACCAGAGACAAAATTGTAGACCTGCACCAGGCTGGGAAAACTGAATCTGCAATAGGTAAGCAGCTTGGTGTGAAGAAATCAACTGTGGGAGCAATTATTAGAAAATGGAAGACATACAAGACCACTGCTAATCTCCCTCGATCTGGGGCTCCACGCAAGATCTCACCCCGTGGGGTCAAAATGATCACAAGAACGGTGAGCAAAAATGCCAGAACCACACGGGGGGACCTAGTGAATGACCTGCAGAGAGCTGGGACCAAAGTAACAGAGGCTACCATCAGTAACACACTACGCCGCCAGGGACTGAAATCCTGCAGTTCCAGACGTGTCCCCCTGCTTAAGCCAGTACATGTCCAGGCCTGTCTGAAGTTTGCTAGAGGGCATTTGGATGATCCAGAAGAGGATTGGGAGAATGTCATATGGTCAGATGAAACCAAAATAGAACTTATTGGTAAAAATTCAACTCGTCGTGTTTGGAGGAGAAAGAATGCAGAGTTGCATCCAAAGAACACCATACCTACTGTGAAGCATGGGGGTGGAAACATCATGCTTTGGGGCTGTTTTTCTGCAAAGGGACCAGGACGACTGATCCGTGTAAAGGAAAGAATGAATGGGGCCATGTATCGTGAGATTTTGAGTGAAAACCTCCTTCCATCAGCAAGGGCACTGAAGATGAAGCGTGGCTGGGTCTTTCAGCATGACAATGATCCCAAACACACCGCCAGGGCAACGAAGGAGTGGCTTTGTAAGAAGCATTTCAAGGTCCTGTAGTGGCCTAGCCAGTCTCCAGATCTCAACCCCATAGAAAATCTTTGGAGGGAGTTGAAAGTCCGTGTTGCCCAGCGACAGCCCCAAAACATCACTGCTTTAGAGGAGATCTGCATGGAGGAATGGGCCAAAATACCAGCAACAGTGTGTGAAAACCTTGTGAAGACTTACAGAAAACGTTTGACCTCTGTCATTGCCAACAAAGGGTATATAACAAAGTATTGAGATGAACTTTTGTTATTGACCAAATACTTATTTTCCACAATAATTTGAAATTAATTCTTTAAAAATTCTACAATGTGATTTTCTGGATTTTTTTTTCTCATGTTGTCTCTCATAGTTGAAGTATACCTATGATAAAAATTACAGGCCTCTCTCATCTTTTTAAATGGGAGAACTTGCACAATTGGTGGCTGACTAAATACTTTTTTTGCCCCACTGTATATGAATTTGTTTTGCTTGAAATGCTGGTTGTTTTCATTCTTAACATGCACTGTGTTTCAACTAGCTGAATTTCATTATCCTCTTTCATTTTAAAGTCCTTGCATGTGCCTCCTGACTTACTTCCACTACCACCACTTTAGTTTTGGTTCAATATGTGCAATAAACAACATGTAAAAATAATTCACTAGTGAACTAACACTGACAAACTACACTTATACCTCTCCCAGTGATAAAGGTTACAATTTGAATGTTGGCTTTTATTCTTCTGCATCATTTTGTCAGATTTTCTCATCCAATTCCATCAAGTGTCAGGCCTTGAAAGAAGATACTCTCCTAACACTCTTTAGCAGCTCCAAGCTGAGTGTTTATATTGCAAGGATTAACTCAGGTGGCTGTTATTTTTCAATAGCAATTAAACCTCATTGACAAAAAATGTTTTAAACCAGGAGTATCTCTTCTAAAATACGAAATCCACGTATCTAGCTCATTATTTTACACATACTAACCTGAACAGCCTCACTACACAACAACCTCCCATACACTATAGACAATATGTGGGTCTGGACTTGCTTGGGCAATGCGTTCACACTGGTGTATTTACTCATGTTTCATTCAGTACCCATGTCTGCTTATTAAAGTCAGTGGACACTGGGCTCCCTCCTGGCCAAACAGTCTATGAGTGGCACAAACTTCCTATATGTATGAGAGTCTCCAAAACACTGACTTACAAATTATATCTGGTGGAATACAAATGTCCCCGTCCGTTTTATGCATACATATTAAAGCTCCAACACTGTTGTTTTTCCTCTTCTTCTTCTCTCACTCTACATGTCTCTCCCTGCCCTCAGTGTATGCTATTTCATTTCAAACCCAGTAAATATACATTGATTATTAAAGCGTACTGAAGCTCCTGTCTCACATGCAAATCATTTTTTGTGTCTCACATCCAGTCATAAATTGCATTATTCCTCCCGAGATAAAGTGTAACAATTGCTCACATTTGTTCAGTCTAGTCCCAAGCGGTAACCCTTTCGCGTTTGCTCTGCATCACTTATTCCTACCGCCGCTTATTCACTCTCCCAGCTAAAACCTGCTCTCACCTCCCAATTCTTAGGCACTGTGTTGATATGCAAAGATAAGAGCCATATACAAGTTAGAAGAAAAAAAACACGTTTTAATATGTGTGTGTTTCAGTGTGCATCTGTCTATCTGGGTTTATAATAGGCATGAGGGCTATTTACTATTTAGTTACCTCATTTCAAACCCAACTGCTTGTGTGTCCTTATGCATTGGTTTGAGTGAGTATATCTATCGGAGTTTGTGACTGTGTAACTGCTATTGAGTGGCACTTATCTAAACATTGTCTGAGGTAATTGGCTCTTGTGCTGTGTTGTCTGTGTAGGAACCTCAGCCTCAAATCGCAGCATGATCGGATACATTAAACCATACTCATTACACTCAACAACATCTCAGTTCATTATCTATAATTTCAAGACTCATTTCAACAACCATATAGTCTGCTTGTGCTTTTTCGGCATTGGCTTCCATAATCACATCCGCAACCGGAGCCCTCCAATTATTTCTTTGTCATATTTTCCTTTACCTAGTTTAAAGATTGTGATTCATCTGCCAAAGATGAGGCTAGCAGCTCAACAAGAAACAAAAAACTCAGACAATCAATCAATTATAATGTTAGCTTTTGGCCAAATACTTGGAGAAGATATCAGTTTATTGAGGGCACATTGTATACACTTGTTGTAATCCTACTCTGCAAGTTCGAAAGAAAATATATTTCTGAATTATACGTGCATCCAAAGTCTCCTGAGAGGACTGTACCTCATGGTTCCATACAAGCTCCCCAAACAATGAGGAAACCTTACTGTTTCAGCAAACTACAAGCCATGCAGTGTGCTCTTTTGCACTAATTTAGAAGCTGCCTTTGTGGACTGATGCAAGCACTAACAAAGACTGCCTGATTCCCAGAGGACACCAGTATTGAATATACATACAAATCCTTGGTGCCAAGCTTGCAAAGGCTACATTCTGATTATCAGAGTCACTGTTCTGGCTCAGAGGCTCATTGAGCATGTGTAACCTTCTTAGGTCAAGGCTGAACAAGAAAATAGCTCAACTAAAGACAGAGTGCACGATATTTTCCCCATCTAGCAGGGGCGATTAATCGGGTGGTTAAATGGCTCGTTGGAGAAAATATATTTAATCAAATCTTTTCAAATTGTATATCAAATTAATTTGGGAAACCACTGCCGGAGCCTCTTGAGGAGGACTCGCACACTATGTAGATATGAAGGGCTCACTCCAAGCTAACGAAAAACCAACAATTCTTTGTTGTTTAAACGTTAATGCTAACACACAAATCTATTTATAATTCCATTCCTACCAATAGTTTTCCATAAATCTTATATACTGTTCGTTTAGTTTATGAAATGGAAACAATGCAAATGCAAGCACATCTTTGTATGCTTGAGTTAAGGTTAGGTACCTCCAGCTTAGAGTAAGGTTTAAGCAACAGGAGTCAGGCTTTGTTAAAAATAAAATACTCATAATCACTGGATCTTCTTTTATGTATAAGGGTTGGCTTTGTGAAGCAAGGTTGGTGGAGTTTAAGGTCACACATATTTCAGCATCCAATTTTTGGATGTCAGTCTATTACTTTCTCATAGTCATGCTGCGTTACACGATCCTGTCAAATGATCTAGCACTGAACTGCATCCTGCCACGCTTTAATGATCACTTAAAGAATGACTCTGGAGTGCAAACGTTATGACACTGAGAGTGTGAGTGAAATCAAAGCTTTTGCAATTTCTGTAATGAGGAATAAATACGTAGTAAATAATAAAAGGAAAGGGAGCAAAAAACACAAACAGAATCGTCACCACTAGAGGCTGCTCTTTCTCTATGCCATAGGACAGACTAATGGCATCAGGATCAGTCCAGGAACATCAGGGTGTGTGTGTATGTCCCTGTGTTTCATCTGTAGCCTGCAGGCTCTTTTTGCTCTGTAGGACTCAAGGAAAAAAAAAAAGGCGTGGGACTGCAACAAAAAAACTGTTACTAATCGATACTATTGAGACACACTTATGAATGATACACTGCAAAACATGTTGGTCCCTCAGCAATTAAAAAACAGTTCAGTTCAAAAACATGTGTGCTCATAATAATAGTAAAACCACAGAGTAAGAACAACAAATGTCAAACTTTTATGCATGTTTCTGTGACATCGATGCTTCATACAGGGGGCGAGGTTGGGCACAGAGCTGGAGATCAGAGGTGAAGACAGGAGGCGCCAGATATGAAGTGAGTTGCAGTAGTGACTGAGGGGGAACGATTACTTCTCCACTGGGATTCCAGAAGGGAGAAGAAGTCCACACCGTGAAGGCGTAGAAGAGTCACTACAGGGCAGACTGATGGCCGGTTTACCACAGAGAAGGGAGGAGAGTGAAGCAGAAGCCGAGTGTGAGACTATGGGGGTTGATTCTTGATCTGGAGACCTGGAAGTGCTGTGTGCTTTTGGTCTAACAACAGCATTTTGAACTGTTTGTGAACAACCACTAGGTGCCAGTACAATGCAGGCAGGAGGGGGGGGTTATGGGTTATGGGGGCTGAAGAGGATCAAGGCTTCAGCATTCAGAGTAAGCTTTTAGTGTGTCTTTGGGTATCAGAGTGGTTGCATAGAGACTATAAGGGAGGAGGAAATGCCTTTGCGTGAAATATAGAGAGAGATCGTGCCTTTCTGCATTGACGAAAACAAAATTTTTGTGAGCCATGTCAATCTTTCACATTCACAAAGATGTTGTCGGAGCAGCCTGCCTTGACCAGATCTCGTTCTTGCTTTTGACATGTGATTTGAAGGAGAATAAAACAAATAAAGAAAACATGTGAAACACAGTGTGAAACACAGTGTGAAATGATGCTGGCAAAGTCTGCCTTCCTTGTGCCAATAACTTGATTATAAGAGGAAGAAATTACCAGAAAAGCTGTCTTCAATTCTACAACTCCAACCGTTCTACCAAGGGTTTGATGGTTTTTTAAACATCCCATGTCACCATCGCAAGTGAATTCTATCAGTAATGATCATGGGGTTTTCATCCTACAAATGGTCTCCTTCCACATACACAAAAGAGCTTGAAAACAACCAACTGAGAATGTGACATCGAGAATAACCACAGTGTGTTTGTAATTTCTCCGGCTGTCATGCTGTTTGAATACATCCCTAAATGTGATAATTATAATTGTCTAGCGTTTAAAAGAGATGCGTACAATAAAAGGCGGGACTTACAAAAGTAAAAAGAGTATTGTTCAAAGCAGTTGTCTCTATCAGAAAATATGCACAAATACAAAGTGGGCAAAGCATAGATTGTCTATTTGAGTTTGAATCCAAAGGTATTGTTATTCAGCATCATAGAAAGGCCAACTGGCCAATTGGAGCCCACAGGCTTGTAAAATTGTCAAAATGCCTTTGGATTTCAACAGAATACAGTCTATTGAAATCTACAGTACACCTCAAATGACAAAATTATTCAAATGGCAGGTTCCCTTGAAAACATACCACCCATGTTAACCATGCAGCTAGTTTTTAGACATCATAAAGGTGAATGAATTGAATTTGTCGTACCTAAAACATTATCCCTATGCCTCAGATACAACAATCCTCTTAAGCTGTTGTGGATAGCTTTTGGTGAAATAACACAGTAGAGAGAGAAAACTGTGTTGTATTGTTTTGTAATTTTGAGTTCTCTTTGGCTGAACTGACCATTTTAAAATAAAAGGAATCTATTCCACTTCATTATGAAATGAATGTATCCCAATTATACACTGCCATACAACCCTGAATTAAACATTATAATGTGTGTTATCACAAAAATCAATCAGCCTGTCCTTCTATCCCTTACTTAAACAATCTTATCACACATGCCCTTGAGAACTAGCCCAGCAATGTGTTGGACTGCACTGCACAATCAAAGATTTATGAGAGCTAGGGTGTGCAGCCGATCCAAATTGCGTGTAATATGCTTAATAGCTGTAATATTTGTTATTTGAATAAACGCTTGGTGCGCGTTGGGCCTGTCGGATGAGTCATAAGAAAGATAAAGCACTAAGTGTTACCCAGGGACTAGGCCCCAGACATCGAATTAGAGAGTTGTTAAAGGACAACAGCCGAAAAACAGGCTAATTCGGAGCGTAATAAAACAATTGGAGATGTTTACCTTGAGATTTGTGTTTCAATCTCTCATTACAGCTGCAGCCATCGTTCACTTGATAAATGATTCCACTGAGAGTAGGAGATCTGGTGACTTTTCATGGCCACTATTGATTAAACTTGGGAGACGATGCGGTCAATGACACCGCCTCTGGTGGGAAGCACACTGTGGGGCTTGCGACCGTGTACAGACTGATGGTGTGCATGTGCATTTCTGTTTGGGAGCTTTATCGTATACTGACTAATTATAAGAAGCAGGATTCTGCCCCGCCAATCAAAATCAGAGGTAATTACTGTTGTACCTGTGAGATTTAATAGCATATTTCACACAGAATCTAAGTTGATCACATCACATTTAAATGTTAAATATGTTTTGGTGCAGGTTCACTGAGAGATGCATGTTGTTGGTGTTAGTTGTTGTGCAATATTACCTAACTCATTGTATTTTCCGCTCTGTCCCCTTTACACACAAATCCCTCAACCCAAGTTCTATTTGGCTTTGTGCATGCAATTGAAATGCAGCGTGAGTGGGCATAGATATATTTTTTTGTACCTTGATATCTGTTGGGCTGCCTTAAGAAAATTGTGTAAATTTACTCTAGTGCCCGGGAGCATTACCATAGAGATGAAGCTCTGTAATGCAGAGTGAGTGGGCATGCAAGGCCAGCTAGTGGCAGAGCTGATTAGAGCCATTGCTTTTCTAATTTTCATTACTTCTCTTGCACTTTTTCACTTTATCTAAACCCCCTAATTGTGTTTATCCATCCAAAAAAAACTCAGTCTCTCTCCAAACCCCCTCCACTGTCTCCCGTTTTATTCACTAGACGGACAAAACAGTGTTTTGAGGAGCCCCTCACCAGTAGGTTAAAAACTCTATTCCTGACAGACTTCAACTGGAAGTGAAGTTACCTTAACTTCCCACAAAAATCAAAAGGCAAAAGCAGTTTGGCCATCTATTCTGAAAAATAAAGACAACTTAACAGAAAGGTAAAAGACAGAAAAAATGTTTTCCTCCGTCTTTTAAAACAAGACATTTAAATACATTGCCAAAATGGTGAAAGTTCACTGAGAAATTCACAAGGAGCCCAATAACAGATGAATAAAAAGTAAATAGCTCTGAAACTTGGAAAGAAGACCTTGATGTTTTATTGGTATGTGTTAACTAAATCAAGTGTTTGATTGTGCATCTCTGAAGGCATCAATCACTTCAGTCAAAATCCTTAATCTCACATATATAACAAAGAAAACACATTTGTATCAAGGATTAGTTTGTTTTCTGCCTCTGATAGATAAAAGATATGTTTAAGAGTATCTTATCTCACATCCCTCAGTCCTATCGTCTACTATTTGATCAGCAGTAATAGGCCACGACAGCAGCGCAGCCTTTGTGTTCTTTAATTTTACATTGTAATTACAGAGTGATATGACTGACATGAAGGTGGGATTAATTGTTATTATGTTATCTGGTATTCTGTCCATCAATGTGACATAACTAACTGAAGTAGAACCAGTTTTTTGTAGTCCAATTTTAAAAGGAAGCTCTGAAAGTCACATCACAGAGCTTTTAATTAGCTGCTTTATAGTACGGCCTTGCAGAGGTGAGTGTGGGCGAATCCAAAATGTAGCTAACTTCATACAGCTGAATAAAACTGAAAAATGTCTTGAAGCCGGCATCTATTTATGAATTGATATTTATGAATAATTTATGAAGGGTAAATTTACAGCACATGGAAAGGGGGCATAGTGAAAGGGGAAGAAGGATGTGAAAGGGGAAGAGTTGAGACAGATAGTAGTCCAGAGGGGATTCAAAATTACAAGTGCTGCCACCCCGCAGTTTCCTGCTGCGATAGAACTCCATTAATCAATACTAAAAACATCCATCTACTAATTCAGGATTTAGCCCTGGTCCACAAATTACTCCATGCGGTTTTCCTTCAGCGACAGAGGGAGGCAGCTGCAAGCAGTTTGGAGGACTGGCATTGTTAGCTGCCCCCTGTGAGGCAACACAATCTCATTCTGAGGCTGAGGGTTTAATACTTTATGCTGCATATTCTCATTTTTCACCCTCCAGTCTACTATTGATTCACTGGCTGCTGCACATGCAAGAGATTTTATCTGTCTAGCTTGAATGCACAACAGCATCACCAGCTAATCTAATTAAATACACACAATCATTGTCTTTCTTTCTGGTTGCTACTCGAGCATTATTTTGTGAAAAAGAAATGAAGAGCTTTACAAGGTGAAGGTTGTCAAATGTGCGTGTAATGGCATAGTCTCTAAACAGAGGGATAAAGAGACTGCTAAATCAATAGTAAATACACTTTCATTTTATTGATACATTAAACTGTTAGTTGAACAAGATTTTGTGAAACTACTTCTGCAAGACTGTAGGAAGGTGGCCAACACTTCAATAGTTGCACTTTGAAGAGAAACCAATCCTAAAACTGTTATTCAGAATAAGGACCAGGAAGGAACTACAGTGGAGGAAAAACATATTTGATCCCCTGTCATTTTAGTTAGTTTACCCACAAAGACATGAACAGTCTGTAATTGTTATGGTAGGTTTATTTTCACAGTGAGAGACAGAATATCAAAACAAACAATACAGAAATGTACATTAAAAAAATACATAATTTAATATGCATTTAATTGGGGGAAATAAGTACAGTATCTGATCCCCTCGCAAAATATGCCTTAGGGGAAGGAGGTTATCAGCCAATATTCTACGATACATGGCCCCCTCCATCATCCCCTTAGCAGAGAAACCCCCCCAAAGCAAATGTTTCCACCAGCATGCTTGATGCTGGGGATGGTGTTTTTGGGGTCATAGGCAGCATTTCTCTTCTCCAAACACGACATGTCGAGTTGATGCCAAAGATCTTGATTTTGGTCTCATCTGACCACATCACCTTCTCATAAGCCTTCTCTGAATCATTCAGAGGTTCACTGGCAGACTTCAGGCGGTTTGTACATGTGCCTTCTTGAGCAGGGGACCCTTGCGGGCGCTGCAGGATTTTAATCCATTACGGCGCGGTGTGTTACCAATAGTTTCCTTGGTGACTGTGGTCCCAGCTGCCTTCAGATCATTAACAGGTCCCTCCTGTGTAGTTGTTGGCTGATCCCTCACCTTTCTCATGATCATCGATGCCTGAAGAGGTGAGATCTTAGATGGTGGAGCCCCAGACCGAGGGTGATTAATGGTCATTTTGTGCTTCTTCCATCTTCTAATAGTCAAACCAGTTGTCTCTTTCTCACCAAGATGCTTGCTGGTGGTCTTGTCTTCTATTCCAGCCTTGTGTTGGTCTACAATCTTGTCCTTGATGTCCTTAGACATTAGTTCCACCATGATCACAAGATGTCTTTGGTCTTCCTATTGTAGAGAGGTTGTAATCTGATTTGTTGACTGTGGACAGGTGTCTTTTATCCAGGTAACAAATTGAGGACGAGAGGACCTATTTAACCGGTCCTTAGGAGCCAGAATTTTTGTTAGTTGCAAGGGGATCAAATACTTATTTCCCCCAATTAAATGTATATTCATTTATATCTTTTTGTTAATGTAAATTTCTGGATTTTGTTTTGATATTCTGTCTCTCACTGTTAACATAATTCTACCATAAAAAATACAGACGGTTCATTTCTTTGTAAGTGGTTAAACTAACTAAATTGGCATGGGATCAAATACTTCCTCCACTGTACATTCTGGACGAAAAGGTGTTTCTCAAGATTGTTTGAAGTCTCTTTTCAATATAGATGACCTTTCAAGTATTCTATGGATGTGGCAACATTGGCTGACAAGGAAAGCAAACGTGCAAATAAGCAAGGGCATCTGTAAATTGTCCTTTTAAGAGTTAGAAGCAGCATATTTTCCTAATCAAAATGTTTAGAAACACAGTTTTATTAAAGCACACTACCTACCTAATTCAGTTAAAATACTTTCCCGGTGCAATAATTCTAGAAATATACATAACAAAAAGACCCAGATTTATCTCCATGCAGTCTCTTTATATGGCTATTTGTGAAAGCAAAGTACCAATGTTCTTGGGAAATCTTCTGCCCTCGGCTAAACTGAATGCTTTAGCTTATGCAGCGAGCTAAACATAAATGGCTTCAGTAATCACTCGTGAGTCACTCGTGGAATTCTTCTGAGCTTTACTGGCAAAACCATTTCTTAATTTGTAAAAACATTATGCCTTTCTTAAGTGCAACAGGTGAGGAAAACGGCCGACAACACAGGAACGACATGTGCGGAGAACTCGGCTGTACTCTAGCTTTCAATACAAACTCACTTCCTGCTCCCGCGATACGCCACTAGATGGCGGTAATTCTCGCAAATCAATAGACTTCTCTTAAAGGCACATAACAATAAACCTCACATGCGAAATATACAAACAAAACAAAACTGAGGGACAGAATACTCCCCGCCTGACATCAGTAAGATGTCAGACCTAGTAACCCACACCCACTGTTTTCAAAGGATACGAGAAGCCTTTCAGGCGTGGTCCTTCGGCACCAGCAGGATGACTTCACTGATAGGTCTCAAGTACAGTCTCTGTTCGCCGTTGCGGATTATCTTGACTTGGATCTTCCTTACTCTGTCGTCCTGACTAGGAAAGGTCTTTGCAACAACCCCAAGAGGCCAGTCATTCCTGTTCTCTTGCCCATCTTTAAGCAGGACGACATCTCCTATTTGTAGGTTGGGTTTTGGCGTTCTCCACTTGCGACGAGGTTGTAGTCCACTGAGGTATTCCCTCTTCCAACGTCCCCAGAAGACGTTGGCCAGGTACTGTACACGTCTCCATTGTGCTCTAAACAGGTCACGGTCATTAAAGTGGCCTGGAGTGACTGGATGCATGCAGACTTTCTGCGTGAGCAGCATGGCAGGGGTGAGAATCTCAGGATGCTCTGAGTCAGTGGAAACTGCTGTGAGTGGCCTTGCATTAACTATTGCAGAGACTTCCGACATGAATGTTACTAGCACCTCATGTGTGAGCTTGGCCTTTCCGTGCTGTAGCAGTATCGCATCTAGAATCCGCCGGCTGATGCCGATCATGCGTTCCCATGATCCGCCCATGTGGGAAGCATGTGGGGGATTAAACTGCCACTCACAACCGCTGTCTCCTAGATACAGTAGGTGTTAATTTTGCCATTGTGACAGCCTCTCTTGTCAATTTGAAGTTCTCTGCAAGCGCTCATGAAATTTGTACCGCAATCTGATCTGAGCAGCTTGGCAGTGCCTCTGATGGCGAAGAAACGTCGTAGTGCATTGATAAACGACGAAGTGTCCATTGACTCTATTACTTCAATGTGTATGGCACGAGTACTCATACATGTGAAGATGACCGCCCATCTCTTAGCTTCTGCTTGACCTCCACGAGTTTTTCTGACTGTGACATGCCATGGGCCAAAAACATCTAGGCCTACACATGTAAAAGGAGGGTCTGTGCACATTCTGTCTTCTGGCAGATCTGACATGATCTGTTCTTGTCGTTTGCCTCTTAATCTGCGACATGTAACACAATGAAAGATAACACTACTGATGGCTCTTTTCCCACCCACTATCCAAAACCCTGCAGCTCTGACTGCGCCTTCCGAAAAGTGTCTGCCCTGGTGGCACACTTGTGAGTGGAAGTGCCTGACTATGAGCCGAGTTACGTGGTGTTTGTTGGGGATGAGTATGGGGTGTGTTTCGTCCGCAGTCAGTTGAGCTTTAGCTAGCCGGCCGCCAACTCTGAGAATCGTGTCAGTGTCCATGATTGGGTTCAGTTTGCTAAGTGGGCTCCGCTTGGGGACAGACTCACCATGTTCGATGTGTCTGATGTCATCTGCATACACCTCACTTTGAACTGCACGAATGATGATGGCTTTGGCCTGCTGGAGTTGTTCTTCAGCGATGTTCTTGTTACACTTGTGCCATCCATGGCATGCGCTCTCAGGTGCACCTTTAAAAGATTTGGCGATGTGGCACAGCCTGGCAATGGTCTTTAACAGACGGGTCCAACTGGAGAATCTTTCAAACCTTGCAGCTCCGAGCGTGCCTTTTGACAGGTTAAATGTGTGGGCACATAATGCCATTGGTGTGGCTGAGTGGAGCGCCTGATGCGTTCCACACGGTTATGTACATACACATAAAAGCATCTCTTTTCATTGGAAATGTAGCCGAGCACTACTTTAGAGTCGGTGTAGAAGTTTACCTCATCAAATGTAGAGTCAAGCTCTTCTTGGACCATGTCTGCCACTTCTACAGCCAGCACAGCGGCACAGAGCTCCAACCTGGGAATGTTAATGTCTGGTTTTGGAGCCAGCCTGGCCTTGCCGAGGAGAAAGCCCCCATCACTGTGTCCATCAGCAGCTGTGAGTTTCAGGTAGGCGACGGCCCCGACTGCTTTTGTGGATGCATCAAAGAAAACATGCATTTCCTTTCTCTGTGCTTTGGACAGTGAGATGTCTGTATACATACGGGAGATCTTGAGCTGTTCTAGGTGCTTTAGAGAGTCTTTCCATTGTTGCCACTTGTCCTGTTTCTCCTTTAGTAGTAGAGTATCCCATTCAGCGATGTCCTCGGAGATCTCTCTCAAAATGGAGTGTCCTTCAATGCTGACCGGCACAGCGAACCCAAGTGGGTCATACAAACTGTTGATGACCGATATTACGCCGCGTTTAGTGAAGGGCTTGTCACTGATTTCCACTCGAAATGAGAACTGGGCAGTTTCCAAACACATGAACTGTCATTCGAAACTCGTCCACTTCTCCATCCAGGTCGTGCTCACGGAACCATAGAAAGCGCAGATAATCGCGATGGTCCTCCCTGACCATAAAGTTGTGAAACATCTGCTCCCCGTCAGCCATCACAGCGAATGGCTCACCTCTGAAACGGAGAAGCACACCTACAAGACTGTTGTTAAGATCTGGGCCTTTAAGTAGCACTTGATTAAGAGACACATTTCCACACTGTACCAACATTCTTGGTGGGGTTTGAGAGGAGGAGCCCTTTCTGCATGTCCTTTGTTCAATATCTTTTTCATAAATTCCAAGTAATGCTCTTTCATCTCCGGCTTTCTCTTTAATGTTTTGCTTAGTGACATGAGGCAGGTGAGAGCCTGCTCTCTGTTGTTAGGCAAGCGGTGTCGTGGATGACGAAAAGGCAGGGGAGCCACCCAGTTATTTGCCTCATCTTTAGCAAACCCATCGTGCATAACATTCAGAAATGTCTCATCTTCTGCAGAGAGAGCCAGTTTGTCATCATCTGCCGTTTGTTTAAAGATGCGTTTGCTCAGCTCATCTTTGGGTTGCGTGCTCTCAAAAAGGGGATTGTCTTCTGTGAACTTTACCTTTGTGTAAATTCTGTTTTCACAGGGAGAGAGAAAACTGGGGCGGCCATTATCAAGTATGTTTGTCTTGTAGGAATTAACTATGGGTCTGTGGGCTCCTGAGAGGCAGACGTCTCCGATAATTACCCACCCGAGATCAAGCTGTTGGGCGTAAGGTGCTTCGTTTGGGCCGTTTACCTGGTAGCGAACCTTGTGGGCCTGAATCACATAACGGCCCAGCAGGAGAAGTATATCAGCTGATGGATCAAGTGGCGGTAGTTGTGTGGCTACATGAGATAGATGAGGATGCGCAGCTGCAGCTTCCGGGGTAGGTATCTCACGCCTGTTGTCTGGAATCTGGTTGCATTCAGTAAGTATTGGTAGTGACATGGATACTTTTCTATTTATGCCCTCAATGACAAAGCCATGAGCTCTGCGCCCAAGTCTGTTCACTGTGCCAGAGCATGTTTTCATTGTGTATGGGATTGCTTCACCATGTAGGTTGAATCAAAAAAGGGGGAACGGGCCAATGACACATTACTCTGATCATCGAACATTGCGTACATTTTTCTTTTCTCATGAGGGGCTGAGTTGGGGTACACATTTACCAGGCAAATTTTAGAACAAGACTTTCCCTGTAGTCCCTGTCCACATACCTCAGTGCAGCTGGATGTGGTCACTGTGGGGCTTGGGACATCTGGCTCCCCGCCATGCACCCCTGGTAGAGTATTAGGACCTGTATCTGCCCATGGGGGTGGCCCTGCATGCATGGCGGAAATGTGTGAATCACTGTTGCACTCTACACAGTGAATAACAGCTTTACAGTATCTGGCCCTGTGCTCTGTTGATGAGAGACACTTGTAGCAGATTGACAGCTCCTTGAGTAGGCCCTTCCTCTCATCCAGTGTCTTCATTCTAAACCCTCTACATTTGGCGAGTGAATGTGGCTTCTTGTGTATTGGACACTGTTTATTGGGGTTGAGAGAGGGAGCTGTTGGTTCGTCGTTAGTTGCACCGACCTGTGTTTTGTTTGCTGTAACGGGAACTTTGAACCGTGTTTGTCTCACTATTGGCCTTTCTGCTTTCAGGTGTGCGGCGCCGCAGTTTTGTAACATAAAGCTGGGGTCAGTTCTCATTTCAGCGTGGTTGTTCACAAACTGGACAAAGAAGGAGAAGGGCGGGTAGTGAGCTTTGTGGTCTTTCTTATATCTCGACCCTTCTCTGACCCACGACTCCTGCAGGCCACTTGGGAGCTTTTCCACAATTGGGTTTATTCCTCTTGAAGTGTCTAGGAAGCTGAGGCCTGGTAGATAGCCTTCGTGTTTTGCCGCTTCGAGCTCTAGGAGAAGGTCTGCAAGCTCCTGCAGGAGGTGACTGTCTTTCGGGCCAGCTTTGGGAAAGCTTTCGAGGCGTTTGAACAGAGAAGCTTCGATGGCTTTTGGTGAGCCATAATTTCTGTCCAGCCTTTGCCATAAACGTTGAAGACCTGCTTCCGGGTTGCTAACGTGAACAGCTCTGATTCTCAGGGCATGCTGGAGAGACTCACCGCTAAGCCATTTGGTAAGTAGATCGAGCTCTTCACAGCATTTCAAGTTCAAATCTCCAGTAGCGTTGCGAAACATAGATTTCCATGCTATGTAGGTTTCTGGCCTGTTATCAAACACTGAGTCCTGCTGTCAGGAGGTCACGACGTGAGAGGAGCACAGCGAGGTCTGATACATCAGCTTGTTGACGTGATGCTGGAGATGGGGTGTTGTCTGCCCCGATGTGGCTGAACGTATGGGATGGTGGACGTTTGGGGTGCCTGATAGGTGGAGAGCTGGGTAAGTACTCACGTGCATGTGTCATTGCTGTTGGCGTGCTTGGCCTGACGTTGTTGTTGTTCATGTCCCACTCTTGTTTTATATCAGGCTTTGTCTCGTCTTCCATATTAGCGTCATTATGAAAGTGGGTTTTTAACATATTCTTGAGTGAGGCTGGCATCCATGGCTATTGTAGCAGGAACGTCTGGCCGCTCCACGGACTCTGATTGGTCCACAAATGCAGCCTCCAGGACCCTTGCTGCTGCGAGCGCTGCTTCGGCCTCTCCCTCTTGCTTCAGGGCGTTCATCGTAGCCACCAATCGAGTCTTCTCCATCTCGATGCGTGCCTTTTCGACCTCCATGTCTATTTGGCGTTTGGCGTACTCTGCTCTGGTGCTGGCGGCTTCAGCGTTGGCTCGTGCTTTTGCTGCAGCTAGGCTAGCTGTTGAGTTACATGACTGGCGTGATAAAGCTGAGCTGCACTGTGATCTGACTTCCAGTTGGGAGAGCGAAGGAGTGTCTCCGTGGTTGGACATGTCTGCTTCAGGACCCCGACGCTGCACTCGATGTGTAGACAACCTTTTTACTCTTCTGCCCTCGGCTAAACTGAATGCTTTAGCTTATGCAGCGAGCTAAACATAAATGGCTTCAGTAATCACTCGTGGAATTCTTCTGAGCTTTACTGGCAAAACCATTTCTTAATTTGTAAAAACATTATGCCTTTCTTAAGTGCAACAGGTGAGGAAAACGGCCGACAACACAGGAACGACATGTGCGGAGAACTCGGCTGTACTCTAGCTTTCAATACAAACTCACTTCCTGCTCCCGCGATACGCCACTAGATGGCGGTAATTCTCGCAAATCAATAGACTTCTCTTAAAGGCACATTACAATAAACCTCACATGCGAAATATACAAACAAAACAAAACTGAGGGACAGAATAGGAAATATATCTATCATATTATAAGCAAAGATAATTACATTTTGTGTGAAGTCGTAATGGATGTTTGAACTTGGTTGAATGGTTACATAGTAGATATATAACATGTAATGGAAGTTCAAATGATCTTCTGAGGGAAATGCTAACAGTGAGCAGGTGATCAACATCAGGGAACTTACTATTTTCTCTCAATATTAATCTGTAAGGGTTGTAAAACAAATATGTGACATTAGTTCTGGCATGCAGGCTGTACTTTAACCTGTTGTCCTATTGTATGGTTTAACTATGTGCAATGTCTGACTACTGGCTTACAGTCCAGCATGCTTAAAAAGCCTCATTTGGTCCCCTACTCTTATCGTTTTTTTCCTCGTTTGCCTTTCTCTCACCGTTACTTTTTCCTAGTGTTTCACTCTCTAACTTTTGCTCAGCTTTGCTCTTTTGATTTAGCCTTTTCTTTTTCCATTTCTTTTCCTATGCGCTTTTCTTTCTCAACCCTTATCGCTGCCTCTACCAATCCACCTCTCTCGCTCGCTCTCTTCAGTCAAACAGCAGGTAGTCAGCTATAATCCTCTCTGACATTAGCTGATATTAGGTCCGGGTCTATTAGGTCCTGCCTTGCCATATGAGTTATTGAGCGGGGAGCTACTGCCTCAGGAATGATCACACTTGTGTATGCATGAACACTGATTTACACCAGCAAACACAACATACACACATAATCACAAACACAAAATAAAATCTGAGCGCACACATATACAAAGCCTCTGCAATCACCCAAACATGCTCACCTTATGTCTACTAAGTCACAAAGATGGAGGAATCACTAGAGGGTTTAAGAACCTCCTTGAACACATGCATCTTTTTTTGCAAAACTCCTTCTGCTAGACAGCTGCTGCAGTGTGCGAAGAAAATACCAGTTTTTTGTTTAAAAGTTTGTTGGTAAAATATCACCAACCTTTTAAATCAGACTAACTGGTGAAATATGAAAAATAGAAATGTACATGTATTCATTTTGCAGAAGCTTGGTCCAAAGTAACACACAATCCAAGCAAAACACAAGTGCATCAACACTCTATACAAGTGATTAAAATGCTTGCAAATGCATGAAGTAGCATACACATCTAGTGATAATTCTCATGAAAAGAATAAAGTTGGACAAAGACTCATCAAGTGAATACTGCTGCAGACCCCCCCCCCCCCCCCATAAACCTGGCATTGATGTACAATCTATATCTCGATATGCTACTATGGTTTCAAAATGACTTCTGAACATGGAGCGTTTATTTGTTATTCATAATACACTTGCTCGTGATCCAGCAGTGTACTTATTTTTACATAGACAGGGAAGGGGTTGTCGGAAGCTTTTTCCAAGACTGCCTTGAAGATAATGGGGTCACCAAGTATGAGTCTAGACCTATGGTCCAGACTATATGGGCTGCATTAACTCCTGGCTGAGATCCAACCACTTCCACATCGGGTCTGCTCCGTCCATTACTATCGCAGTACATACTCTACATTTACAGTACAGCTGGAATAACACGCTTTTCTCCTTCCAGATGCTATCCAGATACAGGGTATAATACGTGTAGGTGTAAAAGGGGTCTCAGTCTCAGTATAGGTCAACGTAAGGTCGTAAACTTCCTACAATCTCACTCAATAGTATCTTTTCAAAAGACCCGTCCAATCTGGTAAACACCCACATATTATAAATGCCATAACCCCAGTTTGTAATGCAGGCTGTCTAAATAATATATACACTCAAGGCATATTTAACACTTATGAAATCATTATGGTAATCTTAGCTTCAGAAAACTTCCTCCAAAGTAGCTTCAACTGTTTTTGCAGGTTAAGGAAACTGCAATGCATGCATACACATCTTGGATCTCGTGGATGTTTAAACTCTGCCCAGTTTTCAACATTCAGGCTCGGGTGGTTGGCAGATTTAATTTAGCATATTTAAAAAGAAATGCAAGATAATTATCTGAGTATCTGAATATGCTTTAATGACTACATGTCTTTGAAAAGTTTGTATTTGAACCAAGAAACAAACATTTGTTTGGCCACAGATCTTCACAACACACAAACATATGCACAGGAAAGAATGAAAGGGTAAACACAAAACTTGATGTTCTGTTTTAGGCACAGTATTAAGAACCTTCTCATCAACCTTGAGTTGCTTAACCCTCCACCTCAACAGTCTGGCTCATTGTCTAGTGGATACACAGTGTGTGGAAACAAAACTGCCTTAATATGTTTGTTGACTCAACTACCCATAAGAAGCTACAGCATGCGTACCAAAGAGATAATTACCTAAAATGACCACGGAACACAGAGATGTGGTTGCGTTTATGCCTGTGAGCCTTGTGGGCTGCCAGTTACACAAATTATTCATGTTGTGGTGTCGTCTTAGTTTGAGAGGTGAGCGGTGATGAGGAGTTAGCACAGAGCGCCTATCAGAAGCAGTTTTGTCTCTTTTCTTTATTACCGAAGCTTTTTCCTTTTCGTGAAAAGCTGCTTTGGCATCAGATTGACAACGTTGGCACTTCAGACAGTCATTCACTACGCTGCACTCCTACCATATCACTGTTTGGACAGGATTGATTCCTCAGGGCTCTGTGTTCGATTACATATTAGTCCTAAGCAACTTCACTGAAATGTAGAACTTAATTTTACATATTTTTACAGTTATTGTATCTCGTATTTACATATAACAAGGTTTTTTTCTCATTCTGGGATAATGGCATATCGGCATATTGGCAGTTGTATGTTAGAGGAATATAATTATCATTATTCTAAATGCACAAGCTGGGGTTTCACTCCTTTTGAAGCCTGCCTCATGTCCCTTTGCCAAGTTGTTTGATATGCAAAAGGATTCAAGCAGACTTGCTCTTATCTCCAATCATGTGACGATAGTAGGAAAATAATGTGTTTTCTGAGGTGAGACAGAGTGTGAGCAGTGATGCACAGTAGGGATGATATGTATTATTACTCTTTCTACTTCTGCTGCTTATTAGATGCTGCATCATGCTGCTGTCAGGGTATGTTTACTCTCTCTGTTAGGGTCAGGTCGGGATTCATTATTGTTTGGTCTTTTTGAATCAGGTCACCCTTACTTTGTTGAATTCTTTTTTTTTTTGCCATTTTTGCATTTATTTGAAAGAAGACAGAGTTGAAATGGTTGAGCAAGAAAGGTATGACAGCAGAGGTCCCAAGGCTTGATTTTAACCAGTTTTTTTATTCATTGTGGTTATATAGCGTAAACTGTATTTTCTCAAATATCAAGGCGCTCCAGGTCTCCCTTTGAAATTAAAGTACTAATTAATGTTGAAATTATGTGGGTCTCCAAAGAACCTTTACTTTGGGTACTTTAAAAGGTCAAATTTGCCTGTCCAAGAAGGAATCAGCCTGTTGTATTTGTTCTTCCACTCAATTATTTAAATTGCTATGTACTATTCAGTATATTAGTGTATCAGTGTACTGTTTTTGTCTGGTTGTTTGTCCCTCTCCAGTGAATTATACCATTACTGCTGCCTATGTGCTATTTTCTCTAGTCTCAGTTTACATCTCTTTTCATTTGCATGCTAATTCATTTGAGATTGTTAAAACCTACTGTTCAGGCCATTATCAACAGACCTCCTTCCAGAGCACAAAGGGCTACATTGAACAACGACTATACATACGAAGAATGGTCCTAGAGGAACATATTTTTTCAGCAAACTGATTTGATAAGTGGAGGGAGAGGCTGGTATACTTTAAAATATCTGAACGATATAAAATGCTGTCAAAAAGAGGGTAAACGTGCAATTAGGCTGCAACTGCCTTTACACACTAACATTTTAAAATGAAAATACTATAGATAAATTCTGTGTTGGGTGAACTTCATATCTTCATATAAGGACGTTGTGATCTAATGGAATTGTTGTGAGTCATAACGTTCACATTAATACAATAACTTTATCAGACAAACGCATGCTTGCATAACATTGTAATTTCATAACAGCAATTTGCAGAATTCATTCCCCTGATCTGCTTCAGGAGGCAAAGTGAGATTGATTTACAACTTAATGTATGCAATACAGTCATACATCACAGGTAATGTTTCATATTAGGACAAAAAACTGTGATGCTGTGACTCAAACCATTCAATTCATCTTAATCATCTACTTTTTCACTTCTAACTGCTGATGCAAGGCAATGGGATGTGTGTGAGGAAGAAACAGAGAGGGAGAAAAAAAAGAGGGATTGATAGAGAGCAAGATAATTGGTAGACCATGGAGGTGAGAGACTGAAGGGGGGCAGGGGTGCAGGATAAGGTTTGCATCTGCATATCAAAGACTTCATGCCGGCACTTGAAGGGAAATGATGAGAGTAAAAACCGTAATATTGCTATAAATATATAGTGTATGTACCTACTGAGTGTGATGTAGAACCATATGGGAGAATGTCATTTAGAGGACAAAGGTATCATTCTTTCGACTGAACACAGTGGATTTCATAAGCAGAGTGAGTCCTTTGGAGAGATGACATGCAGTAATACACATGTTTAATTAGAGGCACGGGGAGTCAAGTATAATACTCCTGTGTGCTTAGCTTGTCTGGTTAGACTTAGAGTGATGAATGGCTCGAGAAAAGTGTCACTTTCAAAATGTTAAGTGAAATACATTTAATCAAGCCCTTAATCCAAAGATGGGAACACACGGGCGATGCATACAAAATACATCTTGTTCTTTTTTTTGGGGTATTAAGTTCAAGAATGGATTCAGAAAGTCACTTTTCTTACTTCCCCATTTCCTTTCTTTCACCTTCCATAACTGCAAAATAGTAGGTCTGTTTGCAGAAATGCTTTCTGTATTTCATTTCAGATGTACTCTGCACCCTTCAGACACATGTGTTATTTATCCAAACAGGCACATCATCCGGGAAGTGCACTTCGCCTGTCGTCGGCATGTAATCAGCGGAGTATACCTCTAACTGCAGGGAACAGGATAAGTGCGACAAAGTATCCATCTCGCAATTAGTATGGAAATGTATCTAGCTCCAAGGAACAGGTGCAAATTGCCCAGATGTAAAAAAAAAGGGGAAGTGAACATTTTGTTTGTCATCTGTATTTCACAGAAATCAGACAGTGTAAGTGCATCACACAAAATAATGCAAGGTACTAGCACCAATTTACATTCTTAGGAAGATAAATAGACACATTACCTGACCAATTTATCAAACCAGACAAAGGGTGGGAGTACAGCCGTAACAGAGCACTCAAATTCAACATGGTGTTCAGAGGGTGGAAGTAGTGCATTTTTAATAAGATATTTATTGAGTGCCTTTGACTGCAGTTACATTGAGACAGTAGAGGGGCAAACATTTAAATACATATTTATAAGCCCCATTTTATTAGAGTCTAACAAATGAAAAACCCAATTTATCAAATAGGGCAACATTTTGGCCACAGTTAAGGTATTATTAAAGACAATTTGTTTTGCATTTAGATTATTGGTGATGTACAGAGGCCTCGCCAAACAGACTGGAGCAAAGGGACAGTCCCTAAAGAAGTTATACAACTGAGCTCACATACTGTAGTACCCTCTGTTTTACTGGCTGATTTATTATTAAAAACAATTCTTTAACAGTAACATTTTAGGCAAGACGTCTTGAAAACCGAAAGAGTCCAAATGTGTTTGTTAATAAACAGTGAAATTAACATGCAGTCTGTGGACTTTTCAACCGCTATAAAGATGCTGTGATCATCGCTTTGATCACTGCTTGTCTTGTGAGTCTCAGGGCTGCCAAGATGTTTGACTAAGTTCAAACCTGTCGTGTGTGTATATAACCCTCCTGGAGCCCCTGGCTTGAGTGCAAATCCCTTTACTGGCCGTAGTTTGATGTAACCCAGTGTGCAGAGCTGGAGTCTTGGGGCAGAAGACCCTGCGGGCTCTCTTTTGCTTCAGGGCTAATGAATCAAGACAGTCAGGTTCCCCTGGTTTCAAATACTCACATTGTGCCTTTGTTTTATTTTTTTTCAAACTGTTCCCTGTTTGTTGTATAAAAAGAAAGTCCCCAACTGGCTGAGCCTCTTGAACCTTTGGGAAATAAGAGGCTCTTACTCCTTTTTGCTTATTAGGCTGTAGAAGTGCCAGTCACTTGTACAAATTCTCTTAAGATGGATTTTAAGCCCCTTTTAGCTACCAGCTTTTTGGTGGTCAAAGCAAATAATCCCCCCTTAAGTGCTCAGCTCTTTATGGCAGTGCTAGCTACAGAGTGTCCCACCTTACTGTGTGCAGTTCTTTATTACACACACTCTATGCTCAGCTAAATGGTTGCAGTCTCTTGAATGTACAAAAACATGTCTATGTATCTCATGCAGATACTATTTTATCCTCTGTGCAAGATCAGTGTTTATAAGCCATCTTTAAAAAAAAAAAAAGAATACATCAAAAGGGCGTCTCAAATGTATCTTCAAAGAATAATGCAGACATAATTGTAGAGGCATTTTTATGCACTTTTCTGCAAATGGCACAGTAAATGGAATTATGTGAAACTACTGTTACCACATTTTAGTACATTTCTAAAACACATCTGGATCTCAAAAGGTTTTCTCATCAGTAACACACATTTCTAAAAAGGAAAAACTAAAACTTGGGTAGATAACATTGGAACATACAACAAGAAAGGGGCTAAAGCATAGGATCTCTACCTCTCCTCTTGGCAGGCTCCCTTTCCCTACAACCAGCCACCAAGCCTCATTACTGTATATCTACTACTTTGTGCACTCAACATTTACTAATGATAAGTTAACGCAATACATTTTTCCTCTTGTCTCTTTAACTTGTTCTCTCTTTCAATGCAAGTGGTTTCCAGTTAGCCACTTTTGCTTCAAAAATCCTGGATCAAAACAATAACACTACAGAGGACCTTGAAGACCTACAGCAGACGCACAAACAGGCAGTGTTTAGCCAAGCAGAGCTATCGTGACCCATAGGGCAGAACTGATGAAAGGCATTTCATGGCTTCTTGAAAAACTGTGCAGAGATAAAGTGTGTGTATGTGTATGTGTGTGTGTGTGTGTGTGTGTGTGTGTGTGTGTGTGTGTGTGTGTGTGTGTGTGTGTTTGTGTGAAAATAAAATACACAGAAAGCTAGATATTGTCCGTGCATGTTTTCCTGTATTTGTGCATAGATAGACCCTCATCATCCCTCTGTGATTACAGGAGCATTTCACCACAAACGGCATACGACTTATCAGAGTCAGCCAGGTTTTCAGAGCGCTGACAGTTTGGGGAGAGCTGCAATGGGATAAGTCTCAATCCTCTCTCTGTCATCCCCTTTTCACTCCCTCTCTCTCTCTCTTACACACATGCAGTATGTACACACATCTGTGCAAACACCGATGCGGCACCCCAACGGCAAACCCTGACTACGGATTCTAAGAGCGGCTCCACTGAGCCCTCAATCCTTTCTATCTCTCCTGAAACGCAAAACTGATAAAAGACGACCATTACTCCTCATGTCTTCGGAGATATAGAAAGATGTTAACAGTGACAATGTGAAACAACAAGTCTCAGTGGGGGATTGTCAGTGTAATCTACACTACTAGAAATAAAAAAATATGGGACAAAAAGCAAAAGAAGAGAAAGCCAATAAAAAACGATTTATAAGATCAGACAGGAGTCTAAATCAGATTCATGTAAAGCTAATAACAATATACACTTCATCAACTACAACAGACACATTTATTACTTAATTCTGAACATGGGGATGCATCAGTGTGTACTGTATAGTAGTTACCTGAAGGTCATTTGGAATATCTGTCCCAAGTTGACTTGCTGGGTTTTGTTGTTGTATCCATGCAGCATCTCTCCAAACAGGGTGTCATTGAAGTGGACATCCTGCCTTGGGCACTTTGGTCCCTCACAGTTGTCAGACAGCAGGAGGCAGGAGCGCCCCTCCCCCGAGAGTTTGTACTCCTGAACACACCTGAGGAGGAGGGAAAAGCTGTCTATATCTTGTACAACATGGGATGAATGTGAACATATCGGTCATATGTTGTGGTCTTGTTCAAAGCTTGCTGAGTTCTGGAACTCTTATTTTGATACAATTTCCCAGACGTATAATTACAATATCCAGCCTTGCCCTTTAACGGCCATCTTTGGTATTACACCTTGCCTAGATGACTCAGATCCACCAGCATACCTGCAACGGGTCATTACTTTCTCCTCTTTGTTGGCTAGGCATGCCATTCTTTTTAAATGGAAGGATTCAACGCCTCCAACATACAGTCAATGGATCAGAGATATGATGCAAAACATAAAACTGGAGAAGATTAGATGTACCCTGAATGGCTCTATCAATACATTTCATAAAACATGGGATCAATTTACTCAATATGTGAGTATGTTGCCTGGCCTGGAACTGTAGTTATATACTGTCATTGTCCATGTGCTGTTGATCTGTCCTATTCATGTTGGAATATGAGATGCCCTTTTATTTTTATTTTTTGTTTTGTTTGGTTTTGTCTTGTGTTTTTATTTTTTTATCAGTGTTTATTTATTTATTTGATTATTGTTTCCCTGATGTCTGTCTAGTAGCGTGTCGTGAGAGATGTCTGTTTTTAGTGTTATACATAACTATACGTTATACAACTGTGAAAATGTAATCTGATATCTGTTTAAAATCACCATAAATAAAGTGGGGGAAAAAATATATACATATTCAAGATAGCACAAAAATAAATAAATCCTTGTCCAAACGGTCCCTCACTAAAAATGTGAGTGCAAATCAATTGTGCTGATGGCGTTAAGGAACATGTAAAAAATGTATTTGTTGGTGGCCTGTTCAACCTTTGTGTAACTTAGTCTAAAGTTATAGAAACAATATAAATGCCATCTCACATTGTGGAGTGAGTAAAACATATACTCTACATATTTAATATTCATAGTGCCATCATTGCTGTACTGGGCCCATAATGGTGTACGAGTGAGCTGTGACTTGGTATTATCAATATTATTAGATCTGCATGGTTATCAGTATCTCAACACTACTCTTGGATTTTTCTACACTACAGTTTTAGTATTAGAAGTATAAATACCCTAAAAAATTACGGATTTAATGAGAGAGAACATTTTTAAAAAGTGCTGCAGTCGTGCTAACAACATTTCTGCCGTGAAATTCCACTGACAAGCATGGCACAAGCAGCTTGATCAATCCTTCTTGGCGTATAACTGGTAACAGGTAGTGTTGGAATAATGGTGTGAGACATGATTTCTTGCCACATGATAGAAAAAAAAAACCAGTTAGAATGCCACAGTGTGACACCGCTGTTGATCAGCTTCCTGGGCCATCATGGCCACGGTATAACCTTTTTCAAATTGCAGCTCCCTAGTGATTACTATGCCATGTAAACCAATTTAGTTCTAGGGAAGTGGCACAAAAGAGCTTTTCCTAGTCCACATACAGTGTACCATCACGGTGGAACATGTGTGGGGTGAGGGAGAGGGCGTTCAAACAGTGACCGTTAGGCTGAATAATGTGCAAAAGATAAGAAGGTTGAGCACTCATTTTTCATCTTTCAGATATATTTTAACTTTTTATCTGCATTTAATAAAATCCAAACTTCTCAATTGTAGATTCTACTTGTATTGGCATTTTAACTATGTGTATTTATGGAAGTATTTGTAAAAGAATGCCATCAGAGTAAACCAGGTAATACTAAAGCCGGGGTTTGGCTAAACCGGGTAACAGGGGCGCTGTGCCCTCCTGCTTTCCGTAAAATGTTAAAGTGATGCCAGAAAGTTTGTCAAAAACTGTACAATTACTCCAAAAACACTAAAATCGTGTCGAATACACAGTTTTTTTACGAAGCTCTGAATACATAATAATACATAGAGGAACGATATCCGGTTGGACGTGTGGCAGGCAGCAGGCTTACACTGAAACTGTGATTTCTGAACTAGGACTTTTCTTTAACTGTCCTTTTTTCTGTAGAGGAAATAAAGTAACCGTAACACCGTAAATCATCAGCTCCAAGACATGAAGAAATATTATTTTCTGCTTCACTCTAATGCATTATTTTCTCCGGAAAGTGGGCAGGGTGTGGAGGTAACGTTAGCCCCCTCATACTTTATTTTTCTAGAAAAAACCCTGTACATTATTGTGAGTCTTGACTAATTGACATTGTGAAATATTAATAGGATAAGTTATTACATCAACAAATTATATAGCATCTTGGCACATGTCTTTCATCAGATATGGATGGTATTTGCTGATTACACAATACCATTTGCATATCTCATTTCCTTTATGTGGGTATTTGCCTGAGGAAGAGTCTCCTGATTGAAATATCACTCACAAAGCCAATTCCATGAGCCGGCAGAAACCTTTCACTGTTAGTTATTCTCACCCGCAAAACATGAGCACGTTGCTGGAGCTGGGGTCATCTTCAAGGGGCACGAGCTGCTGGAGACACAGCTGTTCACAGCCTCCGTTGAAGCCATCCGTGCAGTCAATGCCCCTAGAGTAGTCATAGCAACCTGAGCCATCCTTCATTGGCCTCAGCCCCTCAGGACACTGCAGGAAAAGAGAGACAGAGAAAGAAGGAGAGGTGGTGGGAGGGAGATGTGGCGAGAGGGTGAGAAGGAAGGCATAAATTAGGGAGAGAGAAGAAGAGAGTAAGGCGCAGAGGTCAGCATGTGCATTTTAATCAGGATGAGGCGGCACCAAGGGTGAAAAGATGGGAAAAATGAGAGAGGAGAACGGGAGAGAAAATTATTGAGAAATTCATAGAAACATTTATGAAAGAGGGAATTATCTTATTTAATGAAACAGAAAAGCGTTGAGGTCTTCATGTGATTAAAGATAATAATGCTGCAATCTGGCAGTTTGGAATCGTCCTTACAGCTTGTCTCACTATTTAGCTCTTTGTTTGCTTATTTCATTTCAGACACAAACTCCACATGTGTTTGTCTGTCCTGGTGAGACTCCACACTGACAGGTGGAAAAGAGTGGCAGGGGACTCAATGTTTATCAGAGGAGACATCAGTTGTCTACACCTTCTCCAAGCCAACATGGTGAGCAAGCAATGAAAAGAAATCAGCGTGTAGGGATTTGTCTCTTTTACATTGGAGAGAAGAATGGTAACAATTCACTTGAAATGTGTTTTATTTAGAAGAGTTATACATTACAAACATGTGCTAGGAGGAACAGAAGTAGATACATTTCAAACAGAGAACCTTAAAATGAGAGTTTGTGTGTCAGTGAAGATCAGGCAGATAAGAAATATTTACTGATCTCACATTTAATTACTCAGTTATAATTAGATTTTCAGAAGCAACACATCGCATTCACCTGAGCATACAAATTCTGGAGAGAAATCTGAAGGGAAACGTTGGGTCCAAAGTTGATAAATCCAGAGTTATCATACAGCACTACTTCTGAATAGGTTTTTTCTTTTGAATTATACTTAAACCGGCATAATACATTCTAATTGAGCATTAATGCAACAACAGCAGAAGCATTCTATAAACCTGAACTCTATTAAAATTGTATTTTTGATTAGCATTAATAACTTGTAGACTTAATAGCGTACTGTTCAGGATTATCCATCTCGGATGTAAAACAAAAAAAACGATTGTTGAAAAGAGGTCATGCTTGACAAACTTTCCTGCTGGCTCAGCTTTTGTTATACATGCATGCAGTATGCTGTTATGGTACTATTTATTTAACACCCTCATTTTGAATCGGCCCTCAGCAAAGTATACTGGAAAATGGCCCACACATGAATGGTGCTTGTCTTGTCTTGTATTGTATTTATTTTATAAATATGTAAACACATATTACAGTATTCATGTGTTAATAAGCCCAATGTCAAATCAATTCCATCATTTAAAGTTGAAAACATTTTCTAACACATCTTAGTTATGAAAAAAGCCTGAACAAGCTTGAACTATACCCTTCACATGTCCCTTTACTAGCAATCTGAGGCTTCTCTTTTAAGGAATGAGCTGCCAACAAAATAAATGAAACCCTATGTAAAGCTGTGGTGTAGGGTGTTTTATTCTTAAAGCATATTCAAGTATCAATCATAATTGACCTACATTTGATTGATTTTGCTAACTTATAACTTAGCAATTTAGGTCACTTCTAGTGAGTGGCCCAGCCCTTCTTATGTTTTTCTGGATGTGGCTCCCAGTGAAACAAGTTTGGACACCCCTGTCATAAAGGGCTAGCATATGATTGAGTGTCTTACAGAATTAAACATTAACCGTTTGTGGTAGGGACGGGAGACTCAATCCGTGCAGATATGATCAATGATCTTAATTGATATTGAAAAGAGTAACGTGTTTCGCTCAATGCTTCACCAGACTCTTTAAATGATTTCATGGTATTTTCGTGACAGTGTCATGCTTTTTAAGTACTACTGTCAAAGGATCTCTAAATGAACGGAATGTTCTGTTAGCTCTTAAATCTCTGAATGCACTAGACATCCACAGTCTGTTAGCAAAAATATTCACAACAAAGCTTCATCAGAATTCCCACTCACAGAACAGCGGTCGTTCACATTAATGCACTGATGAGATATTCTGTTTCATTGCATCTCAAAACATTGCTCTGCTGTGTAAGTTCTGATTTCGCCAGGTCATCACACTAAAGGCTTGAATGTGAAACAATTATGTCTGGAAGACGTGTTGATGGTGTATTACTGTCTTAAAAGAAAAAGGGTTCAGAAAAGCAATATTCCTTATCCAGGCGTTTTTGAAGTACATTCCTCCTCTTGGAAGAGCGTCTGGACTCACAGCTTGTTAACGTGTTAAAACTGTGCCTGTCATGTTTTATATTGTATCCTAATGAGAGACACATTAGATGCCAGAAAATGCATCTTCTTTGAGAGCGATTGAAGCACAGTAATTTAAGCTATTAACAGTTCATTGTCATTTTTGAAAAATTGCTCCTATTTGAATATTGGATGGGGTTTCTGGGGCTGGAATCAGCAATAAATTTACACCTTCAGACAGCCATATGCTGAACATGTGTAGTTTTTTAATAACCAACACATCACTTTTGTCAGAGCGGCACCTGCTGCTATAATTTCTGTTTTGGATGTGTTTATGTGATGGTTTTCTGGGTTTAAAATGTAGGAGACTCTTAAATTATATGGCAGTTTGCAGAGCAGTGTTCACCACTTTCACTGCCGGCTACTCTGACTCATCTGAGATTTCGTGTTTTATGTGTTTTCTGTGTGGGATTGATTGTGGGTGTGTGAGGCATGATGACACAAAAATGATAGGTGTTATTGCATTTCAGCTAGTTTGCAAAAAAAATTGGCCTACGATTATCCAAGGTTAACAAGTATGCTGCATTTGAAATATTCTGAGGACTTCTGCTATTCTGCGAGCACAAATATCAATCAGGAAACACACAAAGAGTTTTTGAGAATAAACCTGACTGACTGACACGCTGTAAAGAGAGTCTCATAGTGGACATCTCACTTTTATCAACCACAGTGGAATATATTTAAAGTGTACACAAACCCTAAATAAGTCTTTTCATCTGCTGTAGGGTTCACATTTACAGATTGGTAATATCTGCAGTATATGTCACCATAGCCCCAAGCATTTATGATGTAACTTAAGGTCAGTGTTAACAGTTTAATCAGTTGTTGTCATAACACCACTGAATATAGTTGGACCTCCACTCACACTAATGTTAACCTGATTTTACCTTACTGTGCCAGAAAACTAGTTTTGTGTGTTCAAACTGGACAAGATTTAAATCATTTTCATACATTATAAACTACAGTAACTGATGGGTCTTCAATGTTCCTGGGACTAGCAATAAACAAGATTTCCCAGGTAATAAACCATGGGTCACAAAAGCATTTCAAGGCACATTTGGTGGGTTTTAATAACAGTTATGTAATGCAGGACAGGGAAATTAAGTCAGCAATTAGAGGAGGCAAATGAGATACAAAGGAGGATTGGGCAAGAGCTTACCAATGTGAAATATATTAGAAACACATGAATGTTATTACTGAGGCCAGGACAACAGAAATAGGGATGCCAGCCTGAATGTCAGTTCTAATAAACAGCTAGCTGTTTCACTTAAAACTGTTAAAGCTGCAGGAGTTAAGTGGGAAAAACTGTTTTTGAAGCGTTTTTAACACTGTGACAAAGCTTTTCTGCCTGATAGATTGTAGGAAGAGCTCTAGGCTTGATAACATCGGTTTCTGGGTGCTTGGAACTTGTAGAGAATGCTTTCCCATTGTTTTGATTGTAAAATCTCATGAGCAATAACATATCAGACTGGAAAGCCTAACATTGCTAAATGTGAAACCTCCAAAGTCTTGAATCATAAATGCCCTCAGAGCAGCAGCTGCTCTCCAGCTATCAAGGCCTTTACGAACAAATCTCAAGCATGCAGACAGGGAAGAAACTGGAGAGATAACAGGTGAGCTGAGGATTATGTGTTTTGACATTTGGAAGACCTTCACTTTTACTCATGTGAGGCTTGAATGTATAGGCTTATCTTTATTTCTTTATCCACCCATTTCCCCCCCTCTATTTTATAGACTGTAAATGACCAAAGCAGTTATGGTATAGATAGATCCTTATTCAGTTGTCTGCTTAATCAAACGAGGGGCGACAGGTCATTGGACTGGTTAATGTTATCAAATAGCTTTAGCCCAAAAGCTATTTGATGATCCATAGTGTGATATGCAATTCACCACCAGTAGTGACTAAAAGTAATTAAGTGGTTATTTTCCTTTAATTATGAGAATTATTTCCCTCAGAACTGCTACATTAAGCTATCATTTTCAGATCGCTATCTAATGAGATTGAATGAAGGCGGTTTTCACAGAAAGGCTAGAAATGAATCCTGAAACAACGTTGCTCAGCTCTTTCTAGGCATTTCAAACACTTAAAAACAACATATGTGCTATAACCGTTCTATTGTACATTGTTCACATGTGTGAAATGGATAAAGTCCCATGTGTTAAACATTTAATCGAAAAGCTCTCTAGTTTCAGATCCATTGATTGTATTTCATGAAAGTGATGCTAACTTCCTCACCAGAACGAAATTGGGGCCATTCATCACACTGAGCAGGGAGAAGTGGGAATAGCTGGCTGTAATTCAGAATTGTCATGCATCACTCTACGGTTGAATGAAAAGGACTTAAGGTTAGCCATTAGCGCTGGCCACTAGCTACTTGCTCTTTCTGCTCCGACCACTCTCCAGACACAAGGGCTGGGGCGTTGGAGTATTTGAATTTCAGATACATTCTTTCAGTCAGACCTTCGGTAAGGATGCTGATTCATAGGTTGAGAGATCATTTACACCCTTCTGGACAACACAGAAACAACTTTATTGAGTTATAAGTTGATACTACAATTATTTGAGAATACATTAAAACATCATTATATTCCTGCAGCAGAGTAATGAGTCTGGCCGTGTGTGTATTTGTGTATACGTATACAATATATTGAAGTATTAAATGAAATGTGATGGTTTAGATGTTTACATTTGATCTTTTCTCTCTCTTACACCTGTTTGTCTGCTTTACATATAACATTAAAGCTTGAATGTGTATCAATTCTCTGGAGGGCAAAATACAAATGAGAGTTTTATGACACCATTAAGTAGCAGAGCGGCGGTATTTAACTTCTGTATATGGGATTTAAATTATAAGGCATGTTTGAAGACGTTGTAGAAAAATTAAATAGAGTAAGTACGCCTGAAATATGACTGCAGATGCATCTTCTTGCACATTAAATACTGCATATAGATCACATAAATTAAAGTTCACACATTCTAAATGAATGCTATTAATTTTTTCTAATTACCATAACTACCATCAGCCTTAATCAGGAAATGAGCATAATCTATTGAGGACTCTGTCTCTTAATGATCTTGTCAACAGTAAGATGCCAGATGTTCATACTTAGTGGCCAGAACACATTTGAGGGAGAAAAGAGATATTGAGAGAGGTGACAGTCAGTCATCAAGGACATTTAAACTGTACAGCCTACTGCAGCCTTTTGGATACAACAGTACGTGGACAGTGACATGCTGTAAACCATAATGGAAAGGGAGGACAATATGGATAATAAGGAAAAAATATCAAATGTGTCCTAAATATTTTAGGAAACAATACACACACCACACACATCTAAACACGGAGCTCTAAATCACATTGACACATGTGGGGGAATATCAAATACTCTAAAAGCATATTTGACGGCATAATCTAGTTTAGAGGTGGCAGAGATGCATGCCCTGCAGCACTGCTGCTGAAATGGGTTAAATTAAGAACACCACTTTCATTGATGCAAGAGCAACACAACTTGCCAGGGTGCATTGCTGTCCCCCTGGTGAGAACAAGTCTCATCCCAGCTGTTTCAGACGTTATACTTAATCTTCAGTGAGGAAACACCCAGATATCTGTCAGCTTTTCGGAATGAAGGCAATAAATAGACTATGCTATTTTAAATAGATTTAGCTGGTCTTTTTAAGATTTGATCCGCTTATTTATTTGTGTGTGAATGGTTTACATTATGCAAACATACAGGCTGGATATACATACAAAACTTCTGACTCGTTCTTATTTTAGTCAGGTTTCACAGTCTAACAGGATGATTGCATCTTGAGTGCTGATATTCACACATCTGCACAGGGAAAATCAGGATTTTTGTGCTCAGATAATCAGGATAAGTCCATTCCTCACTATGGAGACTGACCATATTTAAAGGCCATGCTGTCTTTATTTCTCTTCCACCTCTCTTTAGTGGTGTAAACACAACAGATGACTATGAGAGAGAAGGATTGCTTTGTTGATACTCGATCAGATGCCACTGCACTCAGCTCAGTTTAATCGCCGAAGGCATTTAAGAGCTGCTGTTATTTGCTTTTCTTTGATGATGAAGACAACAGCAACATAGTCTGTTAATGATGGCTTATGTTTGTTTATTTCAGGAAAGCAAATACAGAGTACATCACCAGTAGTTTAAGTGTTGTCAAAGTCAAAATGTTAACCTATTGATTAAAAGAGGAGGCTTTTAATGAATCATTTAATTCACCAAATCTATAAATGTCGACATATAGATTTCATTAAATTAGCTTCTGAGGCAGAAGAGATCCAGAGATAAAGAGTAAGGGGGAGAAATACAAATGCACCACCTTGCAGTTTTCACTGAAGGTTATTACAACAATAGTAGCAATATGCAATAATTTACTGCAACAGGAGGGCAATAAGTATTTGCTGCTCCTCTTGATATTTCGGTTTTGCCACAAAGAAAAACAGATCTTATCTGTATTTAATGTCAAAAACTGGTCTGCAAACCCCTCCTGAATTATTAAAAGGGAGAGGAAATTGAAATACTAATCTTTCTCTGGGTATCTAACCTGTTAGCTGGGAATACAGCCTGTGTGATTTAATTCTCCTTCCTAAGCTTGGGTTTGATAAAGAAGTGCTAGGAGCATTAACCTGTGGGGGGGGGGGGGACTGGAGGGTTGCCGTTATGGTCACAAAAACAGCCTTGGTCAGGACGGCGATATCAGCTGTAAATGCCTGTTAAGCACAGTGAAGAGTGACGGCCATTAGCTGGCTACACACAGGACTCATATGCACAAAGGCTGGACTAGCTACGTATACTAAGCACGGAGAAAAGTGAATAACGACACACACAGAGGATACATGGCAACTTGTTTGTTCAGGTAGACATTACTCCCTTACACTGGTAACATAGCAAAGATCTGTTTCTGCTATATTAATGATCTTAATACCAAATTGAGAACCTTTAAACAAAAGCTTCGGTTGTTTGCTGATGTTGACCAATGCTGTATGTCTACATTAGCTTATATAATATTTATTTGCTGAACATTATGTGTTTTAATTTAACTATAATGCTGCAAATAATTGTTTATACGTCCCTCTTAAGGCCTCTTACTGAATTGTTTTCCATTGTACACAGATCCTTCCCCCACCCTTGGCTGCAGCAGCGTATCTCTGTTGAACATTAAATGACACACTTGATCCAGTATTTAACCAACAGTGTCAGGGTGGGAGGAGGAGAGAATTATTACAATTTTGTTCAAACCATAAAGCGTTGAATTTCAATGGTAATCAGGCAAACTGAGCAGTGCCGTGCAGCGGTGCGGAGGGGAGTCATGATGCTCAGTGTCAGGAACACAGGACTGTGGGGAGATACAGGGTGAGGTGGGTAGAGGGCTTATAGTGCGTGAAGGTTTGCACAAAACTTTTATTTGGGAGGAGTTGCCATTTTTCCCTCCCTGCTGACTCTTTATGTAAACCGGAGGCAACCAAGTGGAAATGTGGCTCCACACTGACGACTCATCATTTAATTCCTGACTTTTGAAATGTGCCACACATTTTAATAATGTCTTGCATACTGGGACACTATAAAAGCGCCTTAAAATGAGATTGAAGAAAAACAGTATCTGTCTTCTGTAGACTGTTATAAACTAATGGAGTTTGACGGGCCAAAATTAAACCTTCAGTTGATGTTGGAAGTAAAAAAAATACATCTTTGCCAACCCCGCATCTGAAACAATTTAAACAGGGATGTCCCAATAGGCACATCAACTGATGAAAGATACGCTACTAATATCCTACCATCTGCTCAGCCTCTGAGTACTTCCATTAGGAAGACAGATACTGTAGCTGGATACAATAATACGCCACAAAGACAAACATTCCACCATTTCTTTAAAGCAGATAAACCACAATATGCTGCAGCTGTCAAACTTAAACTTAAAAAAATGGCAAACTACCAAGAAAAGCAATATTTACAAAGTTTTGAAATTCATCAAGCAGCCCCGGGAGAGTTCAGAGTGTATCAGCAATACCCCTTTCGCTCACAAACACAGCGGATAACACGGCACATTGACCACAGGTTCAACGAGAATTTGACCATTCATTCCACACCACTGGGTAAATGCTAGATTGTTTGTGCCGGCACAATCCTCATGTTTCAAATGAAGTTCCCCACTTAGCTATTGTCAAGTTTTTTTTTGTTTAAAGGGATACATTGGATGTTTTTGAGAGAAAATAGTGACTGGCAACCTTTTCAGCACACAGGAATACTTACATGCAAGCCAATACATGTATAGCTGTGGGAGGGGCCAGCAGCATGGCAAATATTAGCCAACCAAAATCAATTTCTAAAAATGTATCCAGTTAGTGTGTGTCATCTAGTACAACTTTTTTATTATTAAACATATAAATAAATACATTATTAATAGAGAATTCAAGCAGGACAATTGGGATACTCTTATACCGTATTTGGTTTATTTATATGTTTTTAAGTTGAGTGTTACTTGGTGTTACTTGCAAATAAAATACATGATTGTCTATATGGCTACATATACTATTCCTTTCTCCCTTCTTACTTAAGGTAACAAGTCAGAATCATTTGCACTGAAATATTTCCAGAAGCCATTGTCCATTTCACAAAAGAATTGACTGTGATCATCACAACAGCAGCGTCGGCTGGGATGTAAACAGCAACACAATGCTCAGTCGCATCCAGCACATCATCAGAGTAATGTTTGATTTGACCAACTTGTGTTTGAAGAGGCAAGAGATGAAAAAGGAAAGGACGGTTACCTGACTGGAATTGCTAACCTGCCTTAGCAACAGCTGTTGTTATAAACTGAGGTTAGAGTACAATAATAAACCACCTGTCATCACACTGCTCACAGGCAGAAAAGGAAATAAGCAATGTCTCCAAAACTTCCGCACTGCCTGAGTCTAAAATTTAATTCATTGCAAATGTATTTCAACTGTCTTTAGAGCAGCAGACAGCCTTGAGGGACCGCTGTTATAATGGATTTTAAGCCCTGCGCGTGGCGTGTCACTGCTCTGTATTAGCACCCACTCTGACAGGGGTGGTTAAAATAACACAGACCCAAAAGAGCCAGAAAAGAAAAATAATACCACTGTGTCTGCGAGTTAATCTTTGAAGACTACGTTTTGTCAATCTTTTTTGTCTGGGTTTTACTCAGCCACACACAGTGGAGTGAGACTCTTCTGACCAATTTTATTCTTTCTAAAAGTGTAAGGCTAAATATTTTCATACTTATTCAGGTTTTTCTTTATTGTAATTCCTGGTTCAGCTTCTGCAAATGGTTAAATGCTGAGAACAAATAAATATAATCATTATCATTTATATTTTGTACACAATCTCTCTCTCGCTCCATGTCTACTACTTTGTAACTTTGGGTCTTATAAAGATGAATCTTAGCTGCGTACATTATAGACTATTTACTTTTAGTATATACTGTAGCTGCTATAGAAACCACAAATGCTCCTACACTACCACTGTGAAAACACATTAAACATGATAAAGACCAATAGGGATTTCTCTGTAATTATCATCTATTAAAATCAAACATTTCTACATTACATTTTACACAATTGGTAGGTATAACAACCCAGGGTTGTTATACAGTGTCGTCTTATTTTCAGTAACACAGTAATGAACATTCTGTCAATAAGTAAGGGACACAGATGGATCTACCACTATATGGAGGGGAAAAAAAACCACATCTTAGTCACAGAAACAACAACAAGCTACTACATAAGTCAAAGGTGGCTTGGTTGTGATAAATGATGGGGAACATGAGTCAGGTTTATTAATATGAAGCAGTAGTCATGGTAACACAGTGGGAGGTAGATTGTGGGGGATGAGTTGCAGAGGGCATGTGCAGAACAAGTTAAATTCCAGGCCTATAGAAAATGCTGAACACCTTTTAAGTGCTATGAAGGTAAAGCGTTTATCATTACTTGTCAGGAATGCTATTAATTTTCATGGAAAAAAAGGGTTCCTTGAAACTGAAAGGCAATAATCTAGTCAGTCTGTGTGGGAAGGTACTTCACATACCTCTAGAACTCTTCATTCGATCTAGTTTGCTCTTAGTAGTTGTTTTGCTGAGGACCCAAAGCTGTGTCGAATGTACTGCAATTATGACATGAAACACGTTCAATAATAATACACTTTTAATAAAGAAGTTAACAGCGCTCAGCGTGGCTTCAGGGCTCTGCGGACTGAGTCGATCATATCTTTGGCAGCATGCCTTTACAGGCCACAGCTTATTGACTTGTGCTGCTGGATACACTATAGTTACCGTGGTGATGGATATGATGTTGATAATAATGAAGCAAACACTAATAACTTCACTGTAGGCCACTAATTGCTCTACCTTATAACTGCACTGGTTGTCACAGCAGGGGAAAAAATAAATCTACAGTGTTTAGTTCACTGGTGTGTTTCTGACTCCATAGCTTCAACTTTGATGTTTGACACAAATATGTCATGGCAGCAGGGATCATTTTAGCGGCTTAGCCTTAAGACAAAACTACTTAAAACATTATGACGCATTTTAGTTATTTTTACTTGTAGAACAGCTATTTTTTTTTAATGAGATTTTAACTTTTTTCATTTTTATCATTAAATCATTCAACAGAACAGGCAGACCTACTTTTGTAGTATTGTAAATAGAACATGTTATTTTGTGAGGAGAGGAATGTTTTTGTTCCAGTTAAAAGATAAGGAAAAACAAGAAAATAGCTTTATCCGTTTCTGTCTTCGCTTGACACAAACAACAGAAAGAACAGTCAATTTATAGCCCTGTCCGAGCTCTCAATGAGCCAGCAAACAATCCTCCAGCAATTGAGATGGCTCATCAATTTAATTACTTTACAACCCAGGCCCGCCCCATGTTGTCTAAAGCCTGGTATCTGAAGCTTGATAACATAAATAAATAAATCATTAATGTACATTTTTAATACCTTTTCTACACATAATAGTGGCATCTGAAGAAGCATATCATAAATGATCTCAGTATCGCTGTTTCTACTCACTGATGGTGCCACTGTAGCAGGTCCTATTGGTCCTGATTTTATGTGAATAACGGCCCCATCCTATCACAGTGAAAGTTTGGGTACATGTGAAACTTAAGAGTTGTGCATGTAAACTGACCTTACCAACCAAAGTATAATGTACAGTAAATACAGGGGAACACAGTTTGGGTCATTAGTTCTTCTAACCATAGGTCCCATCGTCTCCAGACATACACTAAAAAGCTTACAGCAACACCAAAGCATCCTAATTATGGCTATAAACAGAACATTAAATATAATAGATTGCTGGCAAATAGCACACAAGTCCTACTAGGGAACAGATGGAAGGCAAATTAAACAAGTAGCATTATCTGGGAAAGAAACATTAAGAAGAGGTGATTATGTAAATGAATGAATTTTAGAACTTATTCAATACTCAATCATTCTTGTTGCTGCAAAATCCTGCAATGACTACTGAGCAGCACATGCACTGGTCATTATTTGAACAGTTTACACATGCTGGCTCAGGCTGTTAGTTTCATTAACCCTTTTAGGGCAATTGGCTAGGTGTGTCAAATTTCCTTATTCTGATTCCTGAATTTTAAAATGTGCCTACAATTAAGGGGAAATGCTGTGGTGTAGTGATGGCAACAGTGAATGGGACATGCAATGCTTGAAGCTATTATGACCAAACTGTTTTTATGAAGCTCCAGTCTTTATATAGACTAAAGGCTTGGATCCAGCAGTACTTGCATGGCTTTAGTCTGCTGTGCCGCTGAAATCGGATGTCAACACCCTCTGAGCTCTGCTAGCTAGTTAGCTTCTGCAGCTCAGTGCCAGTTCAGCTGACAGCAGGCTGACGGATGAAAAGTGTAACTACTAGGCCTTTTATCAGTGGGTCTATCACTAGAAAGCACATCTCTCTCTCTCTCTCTAACAAACTGACATACACATAACCTTTACTCCCTATTGCAATGATATTATACTTCTTATCAGATTATTTACTTTAACTTTAACAATGGCCTTGATTTAACAGAGCTGAGTTTAATAAGCCTTAGTCAAAACCATAAAGAACACTATTTAATTAGTGTGTTTACCTTGTTAGCATGTTATCTAAGACATGGTCTCTGCCTTCACTTACCATGCAGCCAGAAGAGTCGGTCTGTCGGTCAGTCACACATTTGAAGTTCTTCTTACAACCGCCATTGTCTTTAGAGCAGTCACGGACAGGCCCAAAAGATGCGAGTAGGTCTTCTACTGTCTCAAAGTAAGTAGACATCATGGCCTCTTCCCTGGAATGGAAAAAAAAAGTTTAAAAAAGACAAAAAGACACATTTTTTACAGTGTGAATAAATAAACACTGGTACAAGTAATGACAAGGAAAAACATAATGCTTGAGCAGCCAAACATCTCTCACCACCTGGAAAGCTGTCTCTCATAACCTTGCTGTTAACCTTGCCGTTTAGTGCAATTAAGAAACTATTCATGCTTGTAGATAATGTGACAACATTGTGGGCTGCTGGTGGCTTTTACCCTAACACCCACTATTAATGACTACTTGTGATGTTCCCAAGCTCATGTTTTACTTTATAAAAGGTTATGAAAGTCAGCTTTAATGGCTGGGTAGTAGTACATAGTATAAAAAAAATGAACAATTACAATAATAGAGCTGTTATTTAATAGCCTACAGGAATGCTTCCGCCCCCCCCCCGACATGACATGTTTTTTGGTGAGCCTCATTTTGTGACTGGCAGTACAAAGGCAACATTTCTAAACCAAATCCAGTAGTTTGAATCTGAGTGTGCTTTGCTATAACAGGCATTTAGCCTTTTCAAATTAGCTGTTTTAAAACTTTCAACCCAAATGATGAATGCAGGGGGTTTTACTGGTTCATGGCGGGTCATGTGTGAGACTAATTGGTGCATTGGCATTAATTGGACATGTTTGTCACGGCAGTTTGATGGAGAGCCTAGGGAATCACCACTCTGCATCAATAAACTCTCAAGACTCGTCCAAGGCCAATGCATTCAGTCCGCCTTTGCTGGCAATGTAAAGGGGACAGCAGAATAAGAACAAAAGAAAACGAGGGACAAATACATGCATACACGCTTAAACACGGGCACAGGGAAGTCAGTTGTACTCATTCGTAGTCATATAACTCGATTCATTTTATGTATTTATTTTGCTTTTTGACATAAAGGATAGCATTTGAAGAATGCTTTTCATTTGTGGAACTCTATAGAGGGCTACCTTATCCTGTATTTTATTAGATCTCCGTTTATTTATTCAAATGCCATTTATTGCTCATTTATACATAACTTAATGTGTATGTGTGTGTGTGTGTGTGTGTGTGTGTGTGTGTGTGTGTGTGTGTGTGTGTGTGTGTGTATCCTTTGGAAATACATCATTACAAACAGCAGAGGAGAGTATCTTTTCCAATAGCCATATCTTTGTGCTTTCTTCTGAGAAATGTCAGCTTGACCATGCTGTATAGCTCAGCTGCTGTGTTCCCTTCAGCATGCTGAGCCATGCCCATACACTCAGCTCTGCAGGCCCGCTGTCAGAGAAAACGAAGGGGTAAGCAACCCCTGTGTTTTTCTTTGCAAAGAAACAAAAGCACTGTCTGATGCAATGGGGCCTCAGAGACCACAGTGTGTTGTGATGGTGACTCGAGACTACAAACAGCAACAACATCTTGTATGATGGGAAGACAGATGCCCTGCTGAGCACAGGATTTTGGAGTATTGTCACTGTTCTTGTGTGTCTTTGCCACTGTGTACTTGGGTTGTTTATGAGGCAATGGTGAGACCCCTGAACCCAATAATAGGGTCAATGACATTGCTGTTTATTTGATTAAAACATCTCTTTACAAATTGGATACAAGCTACAACAAAGTCATGAAGTTTGGAAAGTTACTTCACAGAACAAAGATTGCAAAGTGAACTCTTATTGACTCAGCCTTTACTGTCAATTATGTTTCCGAAAATAATTGTACATTGACCTTGTCATTGGCTTTAGGCAAAGATGAAAGGCAATGCATTAAAATTCATCAAAAAGGTATGAATACTCTGTGCACTGCATTATCAAAAAAAAACTTCAAAAATTCATATCTTACTTATTTAAGCAGTGATGCACTCAGGTAGATGTGGGCCAACACCTCCCTTCCTTTTCAATTACAAAAAACTATTTTTCTTTCCCTTTTAATCATTTCTGCCCATGTGTGTTCAGCATTTAGAATGCTGCTTTATAACTCATGGTTTTCAGCGAGGCTTTATTTTTTATTTTTGGATATTATAGGCAAACCCCACCATCATTTGCACATCTTCTTTCTGTGAGCAAACATTGGAACTGTCCCCTTTGAAAAATCTGATGGCAAATGGCACAGTGTCACACACACTGGATACAATAATATCTGTCCAAAAAAGCACATACAAGTAACATATTAGTCCAAAATGTGTGTATTATTCAACTTTGTTAATGTTTAGGAGTTTGTTTATGTTCTTTTGTGAACAAAATAATACGGGAGCTCGCTTACTATGCTTTTGTGTTGTTAATGGTAACCTAATTAAAGTAATGGTTCATTTGACTTGAGCACATTCATTGGAATGACATTAACTAAAGAGGGAAACATTTATTATAAAAAAGAGTATGTTTACCACAGGAGGGAGAGTGAAATAAAGACAAGGTTTAGAATGCAATGTTTAAAACCAATATGAAACCTTTTGTGTAAACAATCCTATTAGACTCAAACAGTTCAATATAATCAAAGTGTCACGTACTGTTTTCAGCAGTTTAAGAAATATGTCATGGTTCCTAATATAAACTGGTGATGTAGTTATAGCCCCCATAGACCCATTATGCATGTAAGTATTCCTGTCACCCATAGTAATTCCCATCACTCAAATTTGATGCACAAATGCAACCTTTCAATGTCAAATGTATTTCTGACAATTTATTACAGTCTTCTGTTTTGGTGGCCCATCCATCCATCCATCCATCCATCCATCCATCCATCCACCCATCAATGATAAGTCTCTTTTCCAAACCATGTTGCTACACTTCACCCTATTCAAGACTTCTGCTCTCTCCTCTTTGGTAGTTCTGGCAGAATCACATGGGCCTTAGACTTGGACATATTGATGTGTCACATTGACAATCATCTGCAAACTGTCTGATGTATGCCTCTGTATCCTCAAGAAACTGGGCCGTCTCAAGACCTCAGCTGAGCCTCGATGAATATCGAAAACAGAATGCTGACATTCAATGCTTGACTTTATGCTGCAAATGGAAAAACGGTTCTCTATTGCATTGAACATGAATGATTATAATCTTGGGACAAACCTGCTGTTAAAATGTTTGAGAGCAAAAAACCCTGCAAGCCAAAAAGTGGAGCTCGGTGCAATGTCCACTGGGTAAAGGACAGATTTAGTCATTAAAGCGCTTGGCAATGGAAACTTGCCCTTAAAGATGGAATATAATCACTTTCTTGGGAAGCTGGCTGATTTCAGAGGTACTAACACAATGCAGTGGTGCTCACCTCTACACACAGCTTTGCTTTTGGGTCCAAACTCCTTGATATATGATTGAAGTCTTATTTAGGAATTGTCCATGGTGAGAAATGCCAGGGAGGTGTGGACCGTTGTTATTGTTCCTGATGGATGGGAGTGTCTGCATAATGCAGATACATAACTATTACAGGTGTTTGTTTTTATGTTGCCACGCAACAATGGCTGGTAAGCTGTCACCGTCAGTGGCTGGGGTCACAGAAGAATCCCAAAGCAAAACTAGAGTCAGTTAGAAATGGGACAAGCTTTGTGTTATGAATACCAGATCCTTTCGACAATGTCTTAATAATTCTTGATTTTATAACACCTAGTTTAAATAATGCATGACAATTTAGACATTTGTGAATCAATGATACACAGATAATCAGAACACTCATGTTGATTGGACCTATTATCTAATGGGGATCATTTGCCGGCGTAATGTTTATATTCTCATAACAAAAACCGCAGCATTTATGAATATTATCTTCATCCAGTAGCATCTGTTTCTTAGACAGGTAGAGACTTACCCTTTCTCAAACTGATGCAGATCCAATAAACCCAAAACCCCTGGAGTGTCTTTGGAGGGCACTTTGCATTAAGGGGGTGGGTAGAGAATCAATAAAGAGCTAAACTGTGGCATGCATACTTTACACTCACACAGGAAGCATCAGTCAGCATGAATAATAAAATGTTTCTTTCATTGTTCAACTGCTGAGTGATTGTATGTGTATATGCATTATCAATTGTATATGTATCCCTAACACAATCAACGTGTGCGTTAAAGTACATTGTGCACATGTGATTCAAAGGATAACGGGAAGGGCGGTGGGTCAGGTTACAATTGAAACTAATATTGATGTTAAAAACTCATTTGTTGTTGGTTTGTATTTGTAGACCCCCATCCTCCATGCTATGATTTAGTAACTGCCTCTGGGTTGCCCTCTTGCTTAGCACAGACAGAAAGGAATATTGTGCTGTTATTGTATTGAACCACAATCTTAAAAGTTAATTCTCTGTCTCGGGTCCCCGATGTCTTATTCTTCTTCTCTTTATTTGGCAACTCAATTTTTTCTGAATTAGACAGGCAACACATGGCATTCTGTGCATCAGTTCTTTCTGGCAGGCACTCAAAGCATTGACAAATGACTCCTTAATTCAGAGGAAAACAGAGGGTGTAGAAGGTGAGGCAGACAAAAATAATGGGTTGCCTCAGATGTGAGGTGCATGCTAACAGACCCGCCTTCTGGATAGAGGGAGTTGAAGATGAAAAAAACAATCAATTCCAAGATCCCTGTTGCAAGACCGTCCAGAAGGAGGAAAATTGGGGACACACATGATGAGGAAAACACAAGAATAAGGATGTTGGAAGTTTCCTATAATGTTTCCCACAATACTAAATCATTGCGCAGTGTGCTTGAAATATTAAGTAAAAATGTGGCTTTCATTGTTTAATAAACAGCAGACTTCTACATACAGTAAAGATGTATAGGAGAGAAAACAACAATATTCTAATAGCCTTCCTCACATATGTGTTACCAAACAGCACACTTATATCCTGATAATGTTTCTTTTACAAATCATTTGCTAATCAAGATCATCTCTTTTGGCACTGTGACTCCGTTGCTTGACCCAGAAGCACATTGGTTGCATCTAAACACTGACTAATGCACTTGTTATTAATCTCCTTCTCTGCCTCCTGCTTTTCCAGATGATGAATGGCGAGGAGACGCTGCCCAAAGTTAGAGCGCTGCTCCAGCATGATTACAGAGCCCGTTATTGGTCTGCCCCTGCACTTGATTAATGCTCTTGTTCGAGCTCCCCACAAATATGCTGACTCTCATCAAGCTCTTTCGTCATTGAACAGAGTGCATTTTTTTAAGCTGGCCGTAATCACTGAAGAAAATCTAGTGGGTGAAGAAAGCAGGTAAACCATAGTCATACAACACAAATATCTCTTCTTTGAGTTGTAATCTTTTTTTGATGGGCGCTAGGCGTAAAAAGGATGGGGATTGATGTACTTCATGTTTTTTGCTTTTTCTTGAGGTCACATAGGCTACGGCAAGTTTGGATGGTTCACTTGATTGCAGCGAGTGAGGTCATTAATCACCAGTGTGGGGTGTCAGTGGATACTGAGGGGTATAAACAGAGCCTTATTGACAAAAATACTCCACTTGTCGCTCAGTTAAGAGTGGCTGAGTTATGGTGTGCTTTAATGTTCATGAAGTGTTTGATGACACTGGCATTGGTTCAAAAATAAGCAGCAGGAATGCAAAGCTATTGATTCAATTTAAATCACTGCTAGTGGGACAGCGAGTCAGAGAACTCATTCGTCAAATATGACAATTAGATAAAATGTTTGGGAATAGAACAAATTAACTGAGGCACAACTTCTACGCTTTACAGTCATTGACGCAAACATTACTGTACAGTGGAAAGTGCAAGGTAAGCTCACATTTCACACATTATAATAATTGCTATGAAGCGAAGCATAGGCTATGGTTCTTTTTTTCTCAGCACAATGGAAATATGCAGCTATTGATCAGTTAACTACAGCAAAAACTTACACAGCAGAACAGTAGAGCATATGTTATGCTTTGCACTCTATTCAGGGTTCTGCTGTAAAGAAAAGTGGGTGAATATTTACTTTTAAGAAAAGATACTGTCAAGGCCACTATTTACTGGAGGCTAATTCACACACACAGGTCATTTGTGTTTGACTCAATGGCAATGCATTATCCACTCAAAGAATCCTAAAAAGACAAATAAAACAATTGAAGACTTTAATTTACTGATTAAGGAATGACGTGTGGCAAAGAATGTACAGTTTTTAGTGATCGTCTCAATTTGTAAACCCTCCCTTTTATACATGCAATAAAAACAGCATTATGTGCTGAACTTTGCAAAGCAGAAGCTCTGATTTTATTATTATGACCCAATATGTCCCTATTCGGTTTCCTGTATTTAGATAACACTTCCAGTAATTCCACTTGAATTAATCTTCCTCTACAGAGTCTGGTTTTAAAAGCCAGAGGCTGTGATTGCAAAGTCATTAAAGTGTGAAAATAATGTAAACAAATAGATATAATCTATGAGATAGAGCTTGGCTTTATCTTCAGTTTTTATGTAATTACGGCAACGTTTTATTATTTTATAGGTAAACATTAACACAAGCTGATATCCTTAATGTCAAGCATGTGTCAAAAAAGCCATCAAAAGTAAGGTGTAGTGAGAGGGAAATCATGGAGGCACTTTCTATTTCACACAGGTCTTATCCTCTAATTTGTTCTGCACACCCTGTGGAGCAGGGAACTGACATTTGCATTTGCTGCTCAAGCCTAAAAACAAGATCACCTGTGGTCAAGGTTGACTTTGTGGATCTGACAAAGAACTGCCACTCTGTGATGAATTTGCATAACCATCAAAAACTGAACACAAATCTTGATATGAAAGCTGTGATTCAATAGCTGAAAACACAGAAAAGGTAATATAATCATTTCAATATAAAAAAAGTTTTAATTGAAAACTGCGAAAAGCAAGGCCTGAGGAGTTATCCAGAGAATCACCAAAAGTAAATATTCTATTTTACTGCACTGGACAAATAATACTGACCTTACAACATACTTCCACATAGCATAGGCTGCCTATAGAGGTACTTTTCTTTGAGAATATGCCATGTACCTGACACAAATCTAAACAAACTGTGTGCATCATTGTAAATCAGACGTCTTGGTAAAGTAACCTAAATTATGCAAGGTCTATTGATGTTGATACAAACAGAACGCAACATATTCACTTTAAAGCTCAGCTTGTTTAAGCTAACACTTACCTTGACACTCACTTTTTAATATATAATACATTTCATTGGGCTCCAGCCAATGAAGCTTGGATGCATCCTTTTAAGTGCCACAGCTACCGTGCATTTCACAATTTCTCGCACAAACATGTTTATTAAGACTGAATGATCGTATCAATGCCTGCATAAACACATTAGGAAAGCGCATTAGCCAGAAACTCCATAAAATCCAACAAGACTTTGTTGTGCAAAAATGCTGGGTAATAAGAGGTCTGCATTATTCATGACAATCTCTAGGATCCTCCTATGTTACAGAAAATGATCATCAAGCAAGTACAAATCATGAACTTATTATTCCAATTAAAGCCTGCTTTTAAATCGGTCATACAATCTGCATTTCGTCTAGTTGTAATGAGTTCTTATTTAAGTCAGATAGGCAACAAAGAAACATGGCGTTCTTCTTATTTATTACAATGGCAAATCGGAGTCGGATTAATAACTGATTAAAGTTCCCAATATTAACAAATATATTTGAAATGAGTAATCTCTAAATGGAGCTCATACATTGAGGCAGACGGTGTATTCTAAAGATACTGCTGGTGTACTTCCAAGAAGTGACAAAATCCGGCATGCTCGCCACTTTAATGAAGGGCACGTCCTTTCACTGATGACTAGCTGAACTTGCTTTCCCGAATGAAGCTCCTTTGCTGTAAAGCAGACAAAAGCTAAGTTCTTGCTCAATACCAAAGTGCTCAATATGCACCTGCGTTTGTGACGTAAACCAGCAAGTGTATTCATCCCGAAATAACGGTGGCACTTGAGTGACAGTCAAGAAAAAAAGAAAATGTACAAAGGCAATAATTGCTTTGAAAGAACTGCTTTAGCTTATAGCTAAAAAAAATAACCTATTGCAAATATTCTGAATCTAATCAGCAACATCCTCCTCATGTAGAAAATGCATGGCTATAAACAGATGTCGCTAAAAGACATGTCCTTGTTTTTCAGCTCAACATCACAACCCTTTTTCTAAGTAAGTGACATACCTTAGCTAATTAATTGAGAGCCGTACTCCAATCTCATTTACGTCAGAGTAGGCAGATGTTTACAATTGCCTCGGGAGTTCTGTGCCCCTTAGGCAATTTAATAACGGCTGTAAAAAGTTTGGATAGTGGATCACATTTGCAACAAGCATTTATATGACACACAATGCAAAGTCAGTTCTCAGTGAGGGCTGTGATTTAAGCGTTCTGAAATACAAATGACTTTATTGGATTTGTGTTGTCAAAATTAACAAATGCAAGGCAACAGGGTAAATTCAAATGCTTTATACAAAACATAAAAGCATCGAGACAAATGCAAAAGAAACATCTCCACAGAAAATGTGAGAAAACTCAATATTATTACAGGAGTTATAATAGAATAATAAAAATACCTGGCTGTTCCTCCATAAAGGAGTGCAGAAAAGATTCTTATCATACTTCCAGTCAGGTAAAGTGAGCAATATTCTATTTTAAGGGGCTGATATTTTTGGCATATTCACGTACAGGTGATGGGAAGACAAATGCATTCACTCTCCTGGTTCGGCATGCTCACGGTGAAGCTGCTGACCAGTGAACACTAAGATCAGTGATTCCATCTGTCACAACAGGCTCAATGCGCCGGTCACTGAGTCAAGCCACAATGCTTGACTAATAAATAAATACATAAAATAACATTAAACTGTACTTTGTGTAATGAAGGATGCTTTACAAATCAAAAGTACAACATAAGATAACACACATTAAAATAGGGACAGGGCTTTGTTCCTACCATCTGCCAACTTGAAATGTTTCTTTGAGTGGTGCAATACTGCATGGCGCAAAATACCAACGTCAAATTCAATGCAGTTTTTTCTAGCTGATTTGATCAGCTTTGTTAGACTTTCCTTTGCTTTATTTGCTAAATTGACCATTTATTGTTAGGATTTATGTCCAGAATTGTTGGAACTATTTGGTCTCCATGTTGGGCACAAGTGCAAAAGTCTTAGTCGTCTAAGTTAATGTAATTTAAGAGAACATTCAGTTTAGTGATGCACAGGCATACATTGTACTGCACTCCTGTATAACAATAGTATTCTTTCTTTTTAAATTATGTACTGAGTGCAACATGTGTGTATGCACGAAAGGCAGACAATAGGGGTTTTCAAATAAAATATCACTTCCCAGGCTGGTGTCAGTTGGATCCACTAGATGGGTGATTGATTCAATCTGCAGCTGATGCTCTGACGTGTTTGGTGATGTTCAGCTGCACTGATGCATGCCAGCTCGTACTGGCTGGACGGATGAGAAAAACACGTCCTGTTGTTGCCAGTTTTTTGTTATTGCACTTTGGGATTGCCAAAATCATAACCTTGTTGACACTTCTTGCCTGTTTGGAGTTATTTTTTTAGATTCAGTCAAAAGTTTTTGTAATGCTGCTTTGCCTGTCACTTCAGCCATTATAAATCTGATACCTTATTGAATTTTAATTACTTAAAAAAATGGTTAATGGGTAATTGCATGTTATTTCATTTCAAGTCTTGTGTAGATGAGTATTAGGCTCAAACCTTCTCATCATGTACATACAGAATGCTAATCTTTAATGCTTACCTACATTTTCAATGTCAAATGATGCAAAATTAGTATTCGGCCCTCAGAAAAACACAGCCAGTTATAAAACAGCCACAATTTATATTCATGGTACATGTATATAGTCATATCTCATATAAACTAAACTTCTAAGGAACTTTTGCACTCTACAACGCAAAAGAGCAACACAAAACATAGTTCATTTGAACCAGATTTGAGCCAAAGAGCACTCCCCTTTTCAACACAAGTGTGGAGCTGTGAGCTGAGTCAGACTGACCTGACCTCTCCCGGGTCTTCAGTAACCAGCACGTCTGTCTTACAGCTAGCGATGGGGTTGATTGACAGCTCCACTGGTGGCACCACAAAGCTCTTGCTGACGGGCAGCCACAGCCCTTGGCCCAGACTGTAGAATGATCTGTGTTGGCAACCAGGAGAAAACATAAATGTCAATCAAACTACTGCCACATTCAAACATTTTGTTATTACTCATAGTTGTTTTTGCAGTATATATATAAAGCTGCATTCACATGGCAACCAGCAAAACGGCTCTGCGCTGATGTTGTATTTCAATGGAGAGAGTGACACCACCGACTAGGCGAAAGAGCCACCCTCGGCATTGTTCGCCTTACGCTGAGCTCAAAGTTAAAATTATTTCAACTTTCACGTAGTTACCGCTGACTTTTCAAGGCTGAACCAATTAGATAACAGCTGTATTAGGCGTCGCAAGCTAGCAGAGGACGTAAACGCAGCAACAAAACTAACTGGATGTTCTGACCGCGAGGTTTTGTGCCCCACCTCGCACTAAGCAAAGAGAAAATCGCGTATCATGTGAACGCAATCTTCAGCATGCAAAGATATTAGTGCAGGAATGTGCAAGAGGAATATAGTACATGGGTGATAAGGATTTGACAGGAAGACAGCAAGATACAGTATATTTTTTTGCTGGCCTTCTCGTGTAGTTTTCATATATTCAGTTCAGTTCAATAAAAACCCAATTTACACAGTTGTATTATAGTCAAGGGAAATATTTCACTACTGAATAATTGCTGGAAATACTGCGTGGCAATACATTCAATTGGTATTCACATGTTGTCCATGCACACTGATGGAAACTGAAAGAATAAATTAGAAGTAGCTGTGGTGACCTGGCTTTTTTATTGCTAATTTGAAAAATCAATATTCCTGTCTTTAAACGTAATGTGCTATGAAACATAACACTTTTTGCAACATGTTTGCTGATGACCATAGTTCAGGGTGGTTTAAAAATAATTTGGCTCTGCCGGAGAAATTTCTCGCGAGTGAAGATTAAAATCCTCAGGAGGACGCCCTGGGGGGCCGAGACTTGTCACTTGGGAATAGCAACACCTGGCCTCACAAAGAACATGGCTGTGCTTTTAATCTGAGCAGGTGGGCGGCAATATAACTTATTCCTAGAAGTTTAGAAACAAACTCTAATGGCCATGCTTATAAAAGCTTAAAATATAACTCCTTCATTTCAAGCCAATATAATTGGTATAAAACACAGGAAAAGTAGTACACACTAAGGGTTGTAATTAGATGATGAGTAATGAAATAAGAATTACAAGTAAAAAAAAAAACAAGTGGCTCTCTTATGCAATATCAAATATAAATTTGATAGACCCCATATAAAAGGTAACATACAAAAAGGTATTACAAAGAGCATATTTAGCTCATGTAGTCATGTATACATTTTACTATTGTTAAATATTGCTGACATTATGTCAAACACACTTTGGTGTGACCTTATTACAGAGGATCCTGTTTTCTGGACTGCTAAACCTCAGCATTAAAACAACTTCAACATGTCTAAACATGCCAGTACATCATGATCAGATCATTTGAATGCACTACACTCCTGACCTCATATTTCAAAATGTTGTGTATTAACATTTAAATGTGGAAATTGTCTCCGTTACATCTTTATCCAAGCAATCCTTCAAATCACAAGATGTTCATTTTCTCCTAACATCTGAAAAAAGCGAGAGACATCACTGGTTTCCCACAACGATCGCCATCTGGTAAACCACTCTCTCGTAGGACTGACTCCAACACTGTCACACTGAGGAGTATGCAGCCTTTTCTCCGATCCTCCCCTACACACTGATACAGACCCTTTCCAACAGGAGCACAGTGAGGGTTTCCACTCGGTTGCTGCACATTTACTCATTTGGTCTGCTATCTGTGTGAGTGTGTGTGCATTTTTCCTTTCATCTTTCTTCTCTCACAAACTCCGGTCTGACTGCTCTCAGCCAAGCAGTAGATTTGGTTTCTGCCTTTGTGTGAGTGTGTGTACTGTAGGCGGGCATCATTCAAGTCCCATCTCCAACATACTGTAGCACTTTTAACTGGCAGTGGACAGCTGAAAGGTGGAATATACTTTGAACAAAGATTGTGGATTACCTGATTTCCTAGAGTCGAAAAACGTTAAGGAGCTAACTCTGAAAGGTAAACGCGAGGAGCAGTGAGATTTGTGTGACAAAGGACACTTCCGACTTTACTTATACAGACTAAAGGAGTCGTGTGGGTGAAATCAATTTGAATCATATCTTCTAAAACTGAATCAATGTTCAGCCATATTATTTTTTGAAAGGTGTATGGACAGAGAGGCTAAATGTTTCTTTGGGGTTACAATGCACTGTATTACCCCATTCACATGGTAACTAACTCAAACAATTACCTAGTCATAAAACTATCTGACTTGCATTGCACATCCAGTATATTTGACTTAACACTACAACCACCAAAGGGGTCATTTTTAACCCACTGCTTTTTGAAATATCTGTAATTCATATAAAACCCTCAAACCTCAATCATCACATCTCAAACGGTGTGACGGTTCCTAAAATGGGTATATTTATCATCTACTGAATTTTGGGGGGTGGAGAATGAAGAAAAAACATAATAGATTTTTCATTTTGACCCCTCATATAAACAAGTGCATAATGCTGTGCTATACTTTGTTGCTACAGCCTTTTGCCAAGCAAATACTATAGTTTGGGTGTCCTTTGATGAGCAGGAAGTCAAATCATGAGCTAGAACTAGCTCAATTTGGACATGAACGCGAGTGAAGAACAATCAAAGGAGAGAGATAGGGTGATCAGGACTGTTAACCAAATATTTAAAATGGTGACTATAATAAAAAAACCAGAGTGGTACTGAATGATTCCTTAGAGCTTGCAGGTAGGAGACATGTCAGACACAATGACCTCATCAAGGATGAGAAGAGAAACAAAAATGGCAGTAAAAGCATTTAAGGAGTCCATCCAGGACTGCCCCTTTGGCAATTTTTCTACATGAAAGCCCATGGGTAAGACTTCAACGAGGCAAGAGGTGTTTGTGTGTGTCCATCAAACTGTGTCTATGTGTCTCTGCTCATCTGTATGCTCCGTCACACAGATGCCAACACTCACACAAACACATGCCAAGAACACCACCATCATCACTATCACAGATGGCCAGCAGAAGTCGTGCACTCGCGAGATGCAGAGGACTCACCTGAAGATCCTCTCTGGGGCCTGCTCCCCTGTAACTAGGTCATAGCCTTTCTCCAGGTTAGCGTATGGCCAGGGACTGAGAACACAAATAATGAAACACCAAATCAAATATTAAAATATGAAAACATTTCTATGTGATGTAACACCTGGAAAAACAATACTGTATTAAAATATGTATGTGTAAAAAAGGATGATTTTGTCATTACTAAAGAGAGTATTCTACATAATGTTGATAATACAATATCAAAAACCCAAGGTCAAAACCAACATTTGTTGATCAAAGATAGTTTTTCATAAGGATGCGATAACACTCGGGTCAGCTTCCTACAAAACTGTTAATAGATATTTGATATGTGACTGGACTGAATCCAGCAGATGACAGTTGGAGTTAAGTAACAATTTGGGACCTTTTTAGCAAATCAATGACTGGCAAGCCAGCTAATTGTCAAACAATGTCAGAGTCAGCAAGGGCTCATTTGACTTACCTTTCTATCCCTATATCAAGTTCTACTGTTTATTTTTTTGTCTGTTATTCTTCATTTATCCGTTTATTTTTCTCTTTCATTCTCTGCCATTCCCTCTGATTTGTTTCATTACACTATATAACTTCCATCCTACCTTCTCCTTTCTGTATTTCTGATTACTTCTTCAAGTCGACTTCCTCAAGTTAAGAGACCGTTCAGGCACATTTGCATGTTTTAGCCCATTACGTGCAAATTGCTTATATTTTACATTACTGCTCACCATGTTTGAAAGCATACAGTATATTATAAGATTGATTTTATACCTTGGTTTGCATTCAACAACATCAACTGTAATACTCTGGAGATCAACTTGCACATAATTGAAACTTGCTTCAAAGAGCTAATCCATCATCGCGAAACAATTCACCCTAATTTCATGTAAAGTTAGTATAGTGCGCTTAATGCAGCTGGGAGTTGGGACTGTGAAATCAGCCTTAAGGTCATTTAAGTACAAGTACGTTTTTATATATGAGTGGACGGAGTAGATGGGACTTACCCTTCATTTCGACCCCAGTCGCTGCGAACACAGAGGTGTTTATGGACAGGATCAGGGGAATAACCCTCATGACAGCTGCATTCTCCTGCGACACAGAGAACAAGAAGGGGCAGAGGTACGGATATTTATTCATCTCGGTTGCCGAATAAATTACCATGTAAGTGACCCTGCCCTGCTCATTCATTAGAGGTCTATAAAATAAGCAGTTGCCATGCTACCTCATTTTCCAGCTACATTTCTTCAGCGTACACAACTAGAGAAGATTAACAATGATGCCAGCTGGGCTATTTCCTGAAATATTTACGAAACACATTAGAAATCATTGTCTTGAATTCATCGTCAAGCCATAAGGATTCATTTGCACGGCTCCATGATTGGCTAATTACTGGACTTGTGTCTAAATGCTTTAAACACTATGACTGTATAATTTGACATGTGTAAAGACTCAACAAAAAAGCTCTAAAGTCAGCGCCCGAATACAAAATAAATAAAAAAACTGTGTGTAAACATTTGCTTATTTGCACACACTGGTAGTCCCTTGGAGTGGCATGAATTCTGCTGGTTAGAATCTGACAAAAAGAGACTTGGTTTTTGTTTGATTCCATTATCCCTTGAGTATTTGTCATCCTCACAGAGGCAATTTTGTCCTTGAGCGTTTTTGTCTCAATACAAGATTAGCGCTCAGCCCTGCTCAGTTGGCTGGACAACTCCCACTGCAACGAGCAGGGACACTCAGACGCACCATAGAATAGGACTCTCTTGGCTACTGCCTCACCAGCTATTGATTGGATATATACAGTACAGTGTGTAATAATAATTCATTGCATTTTGCGCACAAAGCGCACATACATATTACACATCAATACTGTGGACAATACCCACAGGAGCAATTTCGGGTGAATTGTCTTGCCCAAGGACACAACGGCATAGAGTGGCGGTCAAGGCGGGATTCGAAACATTGCTCCCCAGTTCCACTGCACCACAGCCATATGTGTGTGTGAGTGTGTATGTGTGTGTGTGTGTGTGTGTGTGTGTGTGTGTGTGTGTGTGTCTGTAACAATGCATTGAAAGTGTGATGTTAAAACAATGCTACAAGAGCAACCATTCAAACATTTGATGAATTTGCACTCATTTTATAGTTGTGCTTCTTTTTCGCTGAATATTTCACATGTCCATTGCTCCTCAAAAACACTTCAATTGTCCAACAAATACACATTTTTGCTGCTGTTAATTACATGAATTTTAAAAGAATTAACTTTTCTTATCAGAACTCTGAATAATGTATCTGTTGCAACTGTACATAACCTTTTCATGCACTCCTTAACTTCCTATTGCTAGAAAACATTGTATGTACAGTGGGGCAAAAAAGTATTTAGTCAAGTTCTCCCATTTAAAAAGATGAGAGAGGCCTGTAATTTTTATCATAGGTATACCTCAACTATGAGAGACAAAATGAGAAAAAAAAATCCAGAAAATCACATTGTAGGATTTTTAAAGAATTTATTTTCAAATTATTGTGGAAAATAAGTATTTGGTCAATAACAAAAGTTCATCTCAATACTTTGTTATATACCCTTTGTTGGCAATGACAGAGGTTTTCTGTAAGCCTTCACAAGGTTTTCACACACTGTTGCTGGTATTTTGGCCCATTCCTCCTGCAGATCTCCTCTAAAGCAGTGATGTTTTGGGGCTGTCGCTGGGCAACACGGACTTTCAACTCCCTCCAAAGATTTTCTATGGGGTTGAGATCTGGAGACTGGCTAGGCCACTCCAGGACCTTGAAATGCTTCTTACGAAGCCACTCCTTCGTTGCCCTGGCGGTGTGTTTGCGATCATTGTCATGCTGAAAGACCCAGCCACGCTTCATCTTCAGTGCCCTTGCTGATGGAAGGAGGTTTTCACTCAAAATCTCACGATACATGGCCCCATTCATTCTTTCCTTTACACGGATCAGTCGTCCTGGTCCCTTTGCAGAAAAACAGCCCCAAAGCATGATGTTTCCACCCCCATGCTTCACAGTAGGTATGGTGTTCTTTGGATGCAACATTCTTTCTCCTCCAAACACGACGAGTTGAGTTTTTACCAAAAAGTTCTATTTTGGTTTCATCTGACCATATGACATTCTCCCAATCCTCTTCTGGATCATCCAAATGCCCTCTAGCAAACTTCAGACGGCCTGGACATGTACTGACTTAAGCAGGGGGACACGTCTGGAACTGCAGGATTTAAGTCCCTGGCGGCGTAGTGTGTTACTGATGGTAGCCTGTGTTACTTTGGTCCCAGCTCTCTGCAGGTCATTCACTAGGTCCCCCCTAGGATGGATCTGGGATTTTTGCTCACCATTCTTGTGATCATTTTGATCGGGGTGAGATATTGCGTGGAGCCCCAGATCACGGGAGATTAGCAGTGGTCTTGTATGTCTTCCATTTTCTAATAATTGCTCCCACAGTTGATTTCTTCACACCAAGCTGCTTACCTATTGCAGATTCAGTTTTCCCAGCCTGGTGCAGGTCTACAATTTAGTCTCTGGTCTCCTTTGACAGCTCTTTGGTCTTGGCCATAGTGGAGTTTGGAGTATGACTGTTTGAGGTTGTGGACAGGTGTCTTTTATACTGGTAACGAGTTCAAAAAGGTGCCATTAATACAGGTAACGAGTGGAGGACAGAGGAGCCTCTTAAAGAAGAAGTTACAGGTCTGTGAGAGCCAGAAATCTTGCTTGTTTGTAGGTGACCAAATACTTATTTTAATGAGGAATTTACCAATTAATTCATTAAAAATCCTACAATGTGATTTCCTGGATTGTTTCCCCCATTCTGTCTCTCATAGTTGAAGTGTACCTATGATAAAAATTACAGGCCTCTCTCATCTTTTTAAATGGGAGAACTTGCACAATTGGTGGCTGACTAAATACTTTTTTGCCCCACTGTATTTGGTTGATTTTATGTTGTTCAGTTCAAATGCTTTAATGTACAGGTGTGGTTATAAAATATTCATAAAACAAATCATGTATAATGTAAAATGTATGAATGCATTTTTAAATCTTAAGTCATTGGCAGCCCTACCGTCTTTTCTATTAGCAGAATTCCCAGAATAAATGTCACCGATTGTTTTCTGTTGACCTACAGTATATGGAGGCATAACACTGGAAAAATATGTCATGGCCACCTAGGCAGCACTATTCACATTTTATCACCTACTGTTTAATAATTTACTGGCTGAGTTTATAGGCTTAAGACTCACAGAGTGATGCACCACAAGGATTCAGTCAGAGAGAAATAACAAACGTTTTTTTATTTCTTTGCAGTTATTTCATGTGCCATTTCTAAATGAGAAGCAAAAGCTCTTGAAATGGCTCCACTTTAAGATGAAAACACAATTTCAAATTCAAATAGCACTTTTCAACAAGGACGCAAGCTCCATCCACGATGAGAGTTTATTTTCACCTTTATCAAAATAACTTGTATTTTTCTTTTGGTCCATAACATAATTAATGTTCAGAGTTTGAGACTCACACAGTTTTATGCTATATAGTATACCATACAATGTTTCACTTAGTTTCCCACAAAGTGCCTCTGCTGAGGGATGACAGTGTTTGTAAGAAAACAAAGCAGTAACTCATTATTGGTAAAAAAAACAAAAAAACAAAAACGTATTAAGGTAAAGGGCACTTCATCTTTGTGGTTACAACTATCTGCTATCTTCTTTAGGTTAGGAAACACCAGCAACTTTCACTGTGGGTTTGAAATAAACAGCCATGTCGCATTTTAAACTCTGACATTTTCTCGACCCATCCATCAACCACTACCTCCATTATCTGCAAAATATGTGGCTCTATCAATGTCACTTTACCTTCTTTGCTTCCCACAAAAGAGAGATAACTCCTACAGCAGCTAGAGGGCTTTGCCACTTTTATGTAAATATATACATATTTTTTTAGGGCATTTACTGAAACGACTGATGTTGTCTCCTTTGATTTCATACTCCCAGGCAAAAAAACATGTATTCTGTTCATGTTTCAAAAACACATAAGCACACATACACACACCTCCATTTCCCACTGCTACTCTCTCCATACACACTTAACCTAGTTAAAGTTAATTCTGCCTGACTGCCAGAGGCACTGCTTAATAAAATCCGTCTTGCACATGCGCAGTCAGATCACATGTTACCAGCTACATTCTGGAGAGGAAGGAAAGTTTCACTCCGGTTTAATTCTCCCTTTTCTGTTCTGCCAGAGGCTGGATTCGGCATTTTCATTAGTAGTTTGAGAGTGGTTAGGCTAACAAAAGTGCCCCAACTTGGTATGTGTTTATTACATATGCAATGGAAAAAATGTACATAGTAATCTTAGATTTTCTGGTGAAAGTGCCTGACTTCACCTCTTATTAATTGGAGAGAGGAAATAGGAGCAGGCTGCTTACAGGAGCACTGCTGACAAGTGACTCTGCCTCCTGCTCACAACTGTTGTACATTTAATTAGGACATGGACAACATGTTTCCTACACACCAAAAGACAAGCTAATCAGTACCTAAATTACAAGTGTTTCCTTGCTGAAGTGCTAGCAAGATGGATGCTACACTCTGCACTTGGTCTGCAATGCATCCCATCGATGCCACAAATACCTGTGTGTATCAGACATATCACTGGGTGTTTTGGATGTCAACTATAAACAATTTTTTATCATCAATAAGTTTTTATTTGTATTCTTTTTTAAATTATTTTTGTAAAAAAATAATAATTAAACGTCATGATCAGAGTTGCAGCTAAACACAATTTGCCTGCAAATATATAAAAGGTTTCTGCTTTTCAAAAAATGAAAGATAATATAAATACAATAATATAAAACATGTTTGCATGTACAGAATACCCCCCAAAAATCTGAAATAATTATTTGTTTTATTATGTTTTTTTAGGTTCAAAGTTGGTTTTCTAACTGCAGCGGGAATGTTCCTTAGCTCAGTTGGATGATTTTGATGAATTATTACTGCAAACATTTTTATAAATAGGTTTGCCCTGACTTGCATCGTAATATAAGTGTTTTGAATGGAACATATTGGATCCTTTTATAACTGCTTGAACATAAACTATGTCATCATTGTAAAGCCTGTGAACTGGGATCTTTAGCTTGAGCTACAATCACAAGCATTACATTACATTTCCTTTGTCTGACGCTTTTATCCAAAGCGACTTAAAATAAGTGCAAAAAAAAACCATAGAGAATCAAACTCCGGACAACAAGGAAAGTGCAGATATAATCACTTCAAGCAAGTCTTACCATTGTAAGTGCTGGTGAATGTGTTACAAGGCGTAAGCTGAGTCTTAAGGTGCTTTTTTTTATCAAACTGAAATTAAACGTATCCTATCCTGTTCTTCCAGGGTCCTCCTGTGTTGTGGAAGTGTCAAACGGTCAACATATGTACAGTGGGGCAAAAAAGTATTTAGTCAGCCACCAATTGTGCAAGTTCTCCCATTTAAAAAGATGAGAGAGGCCTGTAATTTTCATCATAGGTATACCTCAACTATGAGAGACAGAATGAGAAAAAAAATCCAGGAAATCACATTGTAGGATTTTTAATGAATTTATTTTCAAATGATTGTGGAAAATAAGTATTTGGTCAATGACAAAAGTTCATCTCAATACTTTGTTATATACCCTTTGTTGGCAATGACAGAGGTCAAACGTTTTCTGTAAGTCTTCACAAGGTTTCCACACACTGTTGCTGGTATTTTGGCCCATTCCTCCATGCAGATCTCCTCTAAAGCAGTGATGTTTTGGGGCTGTCGCTGGGCAACACAGACTTTCAACTCCCTCCAAAGATTTTCTATGGGGTTGAGATCTGGAGACTGGCTAGGCCACTCCAGGACCTTGAAATGCTTCTTACGAAGCCACTCCTTCGTTGCCCTGGCGGTGTGTTTGGGATCATTGTCATGCTGAAAGACCCAGCCACGCTTCATCTTCAGTGCCCTTGCTGATGGAAGGAGGTTTTCACTCAAAATCTCACGATACATGGCCCCATTCATTCTCTCCTTTACACGGATCAGTCGTCCTGGTCCCTTTGCAGAAAAACAGCCCCAAAGCATGATGTTTCCACCCCCATGCTTCACAGTAGGTATGGTGTTCTTTGGATGCAACTCTGCATTCTTTCTCCTCCAAACACCACGAGTTGAGTTTTTACCAAAAAGTTCGATTTTGGTTTCATCTGACCATATGACATTCTCCCAATCCTCTTCTGGATCATCCAAATGCCCTCTAGCAAACTTCAGACGGGCCTGGACATGTACTGGCTTAAGCAGGGGGACACGTCTGGAACTGCAGGATTTAAGTCCCTGGCGGCGTAGTGTGTTACTGATGGTAGCCTCTGTTACTTTGGTCCCAGCTCTCTGCAGGTCATTCACTAGGTCCCCCCGTGTGGTTCTGGGATTTTTGCTCACCGTTCTTGTGATCATTTTGACCCCACGGGGTGAGATCTTGTGTGGAGCCCCAAATCGAGGGAGATTAGCAGTGGTCTTGTATGTCTTCCATTTTCTAATAATTGCTCCCACAGTTGATTTCTTCACACCAAGCTGCTTACCTATTGCAGATTCAGTTTTCCCAGCCTGGTGCAGGTCTACAATTTAGTCTCTGGTCTCCTTTGACAGCTCTTTGGTCTTGGCCATAGTGGAGTTTGGAGTATGACTGTTTGAGGTTGTGGACAGGTGTCTTTTATACTGATAACGAGTTCAAAAAGGTGCCATTAATACAGGTAACGAGTGGAGGACAGAGGAGCCTCTTAAAGAAGAAGTTACAGGTCTGTGAGAGCCAGAAATCTTGCTTGTTTGTAGGTGACCAAATACTTATTTTACCGAGGAATTTACCAATTAATTCATTAAAAATCCTACAATGTGATTTTCTGGATTGTTTCCCCAATTCTGTCTCTCATAGTTGAAGTGTTCCTATGATGAAAATTACAGGCATCTCTCATCTTTTTAAATGGGAGAACTTGCACAATTGGTGGCTGACTAAATACTTTTTTGCCCCACTGTATATAAATAATATTATTCCAATGCAAATTTGCCCTCAAAATAATAGCGATATATTGCATTTATCACCCGAGTTAGAAATTGGAAAGGTTAATCTTCATGCGTGAGTCCTCATTTAGCAGAGTCCACACAGTGGATTAAACAACACTGGCAACTGTACTACTGTATTACTTTCAGAAGAGAGCAATCGCACTAAATTAAGCGTGGCTGATTGATTTTGATATGTAGCTCAAACATAAGTACATATATTCTGTTCATTTATGTGTGTAGCCTGTAGGCTGCAGAAGGAGACACTCACTCAAGTGTTTCCCACCTTTTCTCAGGCGAGGTGCAGCAGCGCGGAAGCAGAAGCGCTGTGTAATCTGAGGCACACCTTGCAAGTAATCAGCGAAATGTGTCTCATTCCTTTATGCAAATGCCTTTACGGGAGGATCAAGCAATTAACAGGAAGAGATATGTCTGGTTGATTACACATTGAATGGATTGGATTAACTAACCTTTATACTACTCGCAGGAATCAGTTTTCAGTGGCAGTTTCTCTGCCTCTAAAACCCTGGTTGAGATTCAGAGCAGGAATATTAAAATGAAGGTTGTGGTTGAGGAGCGAACATGTAACTGACTGGCTATTCTTTAGGGACCTCAGTGGCAGCAGACACAATGTGAATGTACCACAAATAATGAGTTGTGCTGAATTAGTTAATAAAAAAATTGCCTCTTTTAAAGATCAAGCAAGCCGTAAAAACCCAAGGAGAGATGGAGAGGGTTGGGACTGGTTGGTCATTAAACTTGAACTTCACTGAGCTTCTAATGCACTATGGCAACTGCACTCATTTTTACATTTATTGTGCACTTGGCTGGAGTTAAGTTGTGATTGAGACATGAGCCATCATGTCTCAGTGCCATCCATCTGCTATGTTATGAGTTTGGAACAGCATGTGTTGGCTTATTGATGTATTTTCTGTGAGGGCTTATATCGTTCCATTTATTTATTTGTTTAATATTTTAGTAATCTATTTTAGGTCTCCAATTGCATAAATGATGTGCAGTTGTTTAAGAAGATGATGAGGATAGGATGGCAAACTTTATTATTTACATACTTGTTTTATTGTTGTATTTATTGTAAAGGTCTTACAGGGTTTTAACCTATGTTATTCATATAATACTTTTAATTGCAACATTTCCTTTTAAGTTGCTCTTTTCATCTTTTAATCGTTAAACCTTTATTATAATTATTACGTTTTTATTACTATTATCTTTTTTTATTTTTATTGTACTTGTATGTTTACTTTTATTTTATAGGGCTTTATATTTTTGCATCGCTTCACTTAGTCATATGTCTTATTTTTCCAAGAGGAATCGTTATTTATTTTAATGTATTTTCATTTCTTTTACCTCAATGTTGTCTCTTAACCTGTTAAAATGTGATATTGTGTTACTATGCTGCATGCGTCTGGAAAGGTCTTAACATAAGATCTTAGGGGAATTTCTTGTTGTATTTTTTAACTTGTGTTGTATGCAATTTTGTAAAGCACTTGAAAAGTGCTATATAAATATACCATATTATATGTTTAGTTGGAGTTGCTAAATGTATAACCTTCTTTTATTTATTAAAGTGGAAAAGCATCACTTTGGTTTCAATGTTAGAAGGCCAAATGCAGCTGAAACCATTACGGAGAGTTGATCATCGAGGGGACACATCAAATGGTACACATGAAGAGAACACGGTCTCTAGAGACGGATGCATTCAAGGGACTATGGCCCTCTAAAAGACTTGAACTCAATACAATGTGGACTGGTGACTCATCCTAACCTGAAAGACTCACTTGAAAAAAATGTCTTTATGGTTGCAATGAAATGCACAAATAGAACTACTGAAAGTACCTCAGAGTTACACAAAAGTTGAAAGACAGCCTTCCTTAATAACAGCGTGTGGAGGGGCACCGCTGATGGGTATATAATAGTGAATTTATGTTGTTCTTGCCCATGATGTAATGCCGGTTCAGCCAATTTATAAACACACAGCTGTGTTAATCAGTCTTACACATATAGAGACACAAAGTCAATGTTCATAGATACTGCATTGTTTAATTGTCAGTTCATCTTACTAAATGCAAGACCTTGATTTTAACACAACATGTGTACTTAATAACTGCTGCAGTGCTAAAACTTCCTACAGCAATGACCAGAAGCAGTGTCCCTAAATGGCTATATTTAGATGGCTAACTCTTCTAGGATCACTGATCAAGCCTGCATAAAGAGCTGAGACAAAGGTTATTGCTCCACAAGGAGCCATACCAATAAAACCTTTAAAGCTGCAGGTGGATTTATAGATAGACAACACCCCACTTTGAAGGAGAAGACAGTTTGGTGTAGGAAAAGCAGTTGAGTGCAGTCCAGCACCATATGTTTATCAGAGCAGTTCTAAAAACATCTGGTCAGTAAGCTTTTACTGCTTCCTCAGACATCCAAAAGCTCACAGCTCAAGTACAAAGAAAGGAGAGTTAGCCCATGCTGTGAAGAGAGGGCTCACTGTTCACTGGTGGATTCCTCAATCAGACCCAAAGAAAGATAGGTCATGCACAATAATAATGCATCAATGTTGAGGAAACAGTACTAAGAAGATATTTTACATTTTAAATACAATTAATTGCTTGATTGCGAAGAAAGAGCATAACTGACATTATTAACTGCATTCATTTGAAAGGTTTTATGTTGTTATGTATATTACATATCTGACACATTAAACCATTTTATGGACTAACCTTAACATTTTCAAAGTTGGACTTTCAGACATTGAAAAAAAAAGAGAAACTAGAGCAATACAATACACCTTCTGTTGTACAAACCAAAACAGTACACTGTCTTAAGAATCACAGGTCAGGGAATATAAATGTAACGCTCCATTGCAAGATTAAAGGACTTCAACGTTAGTTCCCAGCTGAAGTCTGTTACCTTTTTCAGACCATCATGTGAGCATGGACAAATGAAAAAGCATTATGTGTGTTATGCACTTATTTGCAGGTATGATAGCATCAGAGTTGTAATTTTCATCAATACCCAACTTTTAGGGGTAACACTAACAACCATTCAAGAGTGTAGCTTATTAAGGTCATCTGTGACAACAATTATAAAACACATATTTTATAAAAACCAGCAAACAATGTCGAAATAAGATGTAAGCTCACCTTGTGTAAAACTGTGTGCTGTTCTGAAAAGCTGCACAATGCTTTACATCAAGATGGAGTTGGAGACTTGGTTATATCTGTATGTTATACATGTTTGCTGCAGATTCCTGTGTGTTATGGTAAAGTGCTCTGTTTGTATGTTACCTATACATCTCTTCTGCAGTTCATTGCCCTTGGAAAATGTGTCGACACTGAGATTTCATCAAATGTATGAAAATATATGCCATACTGTGGCATGCAGGGAGCCTTTTCAGTGATGCCAGAAGTTAGGGCTGACTGATTAGACCATGTTGTCGGCCTAATTTACAGCTAATCTCCTATGATTGGAAATAGCCATTTGATGACAACAATTATCCAACTGTGCTCACCCAGGCAATTTCCTGGTGCATTCTACTCAGGTTTCTACACAGACACACAACCTCACGCTGCTTATGGGGATAGTATCCTCCAGTATAAACACCAATATTAAATTGACAATAAAATTTGTAACCATAATGGCCCCGCTGTGTCCTCATTCTCCAGCTCTTCTTTGCTCTCTCACTTTAACCATCCTTCTGATCTGAATAAAGAGTGAAACATGTACAACAGTTTATGTGGCAATCACTTGGGAACTAAAAATAATTTCTCTTCAATTGTATAACTATTCTCATGTTTCAAATGACTTGTTGCTTTATAGTATTTGTAAGAGTCTCACTGTGGCCATGAGGATGATTTTTGCATTTCATGGTCCATGGTACAGCAACGTCTTGTTTTTGGCCTGATGCAAAAGTAAACTTGTTTACAAATTCCAGGAGAAGCCATTCTGCTATAAAGATATTGGCTGGAGTGTGCTTTTACTTAGTGTGTGCATGAAAATACTGTGTGCATTTAACACATTTACAAAGTTGCTATATATGTTAACACACCAGTAGTTTCATTTCTAATTAGGTGAGGTTGGAGGAGCCAGAAAGACATACATTCAAATGTGGACAACAAAGACAGCTAAGGCGGTCCCCAAGTCTTTATGAGGTTAGTTATGATGATCGATGGAAAGGTTTTGGAGGGAATCTACTCAACGTTACTAGGGCGTATAACTAAATGCAATAGGACACGCTGACTAATCACATAATACGTCATGATAATAAAGACTTAACTTGAGTCATGTTCAAATTATTTCAGATCCTTTTTTTTTTCAAAGTTATAATCATGTGTTATAGTTTCATGGGTAAAAATGATATTACATTTATGGTTGCACTATAATTCCAACCAGTATACAGGGACACTTCATGACATTTTCAGTGAGTATGTGCCTCTAATGACATTATCAGTTGTTACAAAAATCGCCTGTGGTGCAATTCTAGTCAGCCAGATGCCATGCAGCTTTCAGGCAATAGAAACAGTTGCTGTCTGCCATTTATCTACTAACTTACACGCAAGCAGTGAGTCAGGCAGGGAGGGTGAAGGAAAGGCGGATTTATTTTCCAGGCACAGAGATACTGTGACTGCTAGTCAACAGTGACAGTCAACCCTCATTACATTGAAGCAGGATGATTGAGACGTGGGGAGATAACTCGCTGAAAATGATACAGACTCGTGACAACAGAGCAAAAAAGGAACTGTTCTATAAGAGTCTGGTTGGGGAAACTGATGCATGCAATTTGTTTAAATGTATAAATAAGTGGGTTTAATCCCTTAGTCGGGCTGGCATTTACGTGGTATTTATTTTATTTTATGGTACTTCATTCTAATGTTATGTATTTATTTTTATTTATATTTCACACACTATCTCGTCTTCTCATTTTGCTTTAATTCCATTATTTACAATGTTGTTGTTGTTTGTTTTTAATGTGTGAAGCCCACCGAGACAAACGGGTTTTCTGATATTGGGCTGAACAAAAAAACTTTGATTTGAATCCTACTAAGTGTACAATGAATGTAAGCCAATGGCAACCTAAATGTTAGTTTTAAAATAAACGACACAGTTGAATTCAGCAATACACACTAACCACATAGTACATGTGATTTTATCTATTTAACTGTCTTCACTTTCTCACATTATTTAGAGTCTGTGTAAAACAACCCACAAACAACACTAGGACATGTCACCTTGTCCTTGTTCATTATTTGAACGGTGAAAACATCATGCCCCCGGGAAGTAAGAGTGCTGACATTGCTGCAGCACTTCCGTACCTGAAGTAGGCTATATTTGTAAGATAGTGTTGTTGTGTTCTACTTGGTTATCACCTGACATATAATTGTTTTAGTTTTGGGGAACATAACTTTGAAAATGTATTTAGCAATTTCTTTTTAAACCTCCAAACTCAAAAACATCTGTCTTGCAAAGTTCAGAGTTGACAAGAATATGATTTATGTTCAGTATGGATGCACAGCACACATGGTAAAAGTATCTTTGTGGAACCAGTAGGGACATAGTGTTAGCATACCTTTGTTTTGACTATATTTCAAAGGATAAACAGGACTCGACTGAAGTTTCGTGGCAATTCAACAAAGTTGTTAGCTGTCAAACGATTTATGATATTTCTCCAGGCAGTTAAATGCAAACACCACATGAGTTGTGTGTCTACGGTCGTTTTTTGTGTTTGAACAAGATTTGCCCAAGCAGGTGTTTTCCTGTCACTTGTTAAAAGGTAAAACACACACTTTGACATTGCTTTTTGTTGTGGCCAGGATTGCAGTATGCTTGAAAGTTTCAGTGAACAGAGAGCAGTGCTTCCCTGTGTGATTTACCCTTTGACATTTCACAGCCAATAGTGCACCCTATTGTTAGAACTTCAATGAATGTGCTTGGATAAAAGAGCTTGTTTCAGGGATGCTGTGTGTCTGTGTGTGTGCTATTGTGCAGGTGCTTTAATGTAGGGTAGAGGACAGCGACGGAAATAGGAAGCTCTATGGAAGAACACCTTTGTATTTGCTGCAGGGTGGATCTGGTTGCCTTGAGGACATACAACATACTTGAGGACAATTACTGATCAAATAATCTTGCTGCTGAAAAGGACAAATTAATAGAGAGAGGCAAGGAGACTCCGGCTGACCAAAGTACTAATAAAGTAAAAATAGCAAATTTACTGGTGTCCGGATTGAGGTAATGACTCCATCATAGAATCACAACCATTACTGATCTCTCAGTGCATAAATGTGAAGGCAGTGATGGAAGTATATTCACACGTGTCTGCACACTCTCAGCATCCAAAAACCGATAAGTGCCAACTCCGTCTTTGGCATCTTCATGTGTGCTGACTTAGTTGAGTGTATGGAGCGCTAATACATTATGCATCAGCCCTTAACATGCCCTTGACCAGGGTGACATACATTTCACATACATTACAGATGTAATCCATTCTAATGAGCTTTATCTGGATGGGCCCGAAACACACAAGGGAGTTACTGCACTCAAGGGAAGATAAAGATCATAATGCTGCTGTAGGAATAGTTTTAATGTCAGCACAAACGGGGCCAAAACTGTACAACCTGAACGTGTGCATACTGCAGTGATGATTATTTACCTGGACTGGTATGCACTGAGGACTTCATGCACAATAATAATGCTGTTGACTGGATCTTTGACTACAGCAATGGGAGTGCCTAACGTTCACTCAATACACCGTCACGATTACTAATAGCCTGAAAATATATGTGAAGCGCCACCTTTGTGTCGGCCCTTGACTGGCAATCCAGCCAATCACGTCATCATCATGAATCCCAATGTTTGATTTTTTTTCTGGGGGCCGTCATCAATCAACTCGTGTTGATTTAATGTATGTTGAATTTCTGAATTCTACGACATTCAATAATTACCTAGTCAAGTGTATTCTGTTGTTACATCATGTTACAACAGAATCATGTTGCAATTCAATTCTTGCAACAAAGAAAAAGAGCACTTTATAGAGTTAGCTTAGGCCTTGCAACAAATTCACAGGCACTTACAATGGTAAGACTAGCTTGTAGTGAATATATTAGTGAGTACTGTATGTTTTATAACCAATTTAAAGAAGACATTGAGACTGTATATGAACAGTCTAAGAACTAATACCATACTGTGATATTCCAATTGAAGTAATATCCAAAGGCTGAATAATAAGAATGTAAAAGGTAAATAGAAAGATGCTTGTGGCTGGTGTTAATAATTACAAACATCTGAATCCAACTACTAATGATCTTACTACAGTGAAAAGAGCAGTCCCATCAGGCTCATCCAAGGACACAGACACTGAAATACAGTTATGAAGGTTATCCTGAAGCAAAAACAGCTGTGCTGTCCTTTTCTCCTCATTCTAGGGATTGGCATAATGCAATTATCACAACACAAAAGGGATTCAATGCCAGTATTTTCTTCTTATCTCAAAATAATCAATATGGTCTGCAAATAGCTTAGAAATGCACTTCATAACAGTGAATAGAATGTCAAGTGATTCAATGTCATGCAGGTTTTAATGGACTCACCTGTGTCCTGATCACAAATCTGCTCACAAGGCTCGGTAGTCCTCTGGCCGCAGTAGTCGAGAACCCACTGTGTGGACGAATTGGTCTGATAGTAGAGAGTAAGCTTGGCTGGGTTTAGCCAATTAGAAACATCCAGGAAGCTGCCCATGCTCACCACAAAACTACTTCCTGGAAAAAAAAAAAAAAAAACAAGATAAAAATAGTTTTGTTCGTAAAAAACAATAAAATGGTTTAAAAAAGGTCAATTGTGTAGCATTTTTAAAGGCTCTTTACCTGGTTCTATTGCAAAATCAATTGGAAAGTAGTTAATTCTTCTGTTACTGTAATTTCAACTCCCCTTCTGACCGGGCTGAATTTAAATGAGAACATTAAGACTTATAATGTGTGTATTGATGGGATTTCCTTGGTAATTGCAGTAGAGGGGGTAAAAGAGTTCCACGAGTCAATCAGTAACTGCTATGCTCATTGACGCTGCCTTACCTTTCTTTCTTACTGCTCCCCGACCAATCGTTAAAGTCTGATCACTGAACAAGATCATCCCTAATTGATGCCAAAGACTTTTAGTTGCACAGAGAGCAGAGGAGATTATGTTTCAGCCCTCTGCTGAGCACAAACATTCAGCTATATATTGTGAGCAGTGCTTGGTTGCAGAGGGTACATTTGTATGTGCAGTAAGTAAACATTTCTGTGTTAAACTAAAAATGTACTTTAAATACCAGACTAGGACATAAAGATTGGATCCACAAATGTAATCTGAGTTATGAGTTAACTCCTTTGAGGGTGGTCTCCAGGCTTTTTCGTAAAAGAGAGGATTAATGCGGATGAAAAAGCTTCGCCAGTAGCCGGTAATCAAATCCGAGTCACAGGAAAAGTCCAATGCCTTGCAGTTTTAAACAGAGGAGAGATATCAAACAAAGAATGCCGAAGCAATACAATCCCAAGCCTCAGTTTTGTTTGTTTTTTCACATTTTAGTTGTACCAAATTCCTGATAGAATACAATACCATTTGCCTCCTCCTACACGTTTGAAATCACTGGCTGCTTCTTTGTGTTTGACAGCAAACAGTCGCACATGGACAGTCTGACCCACTGAGCCTTCCAAAAATACAGTGATATTTTCACGTTTTATTTTCTGACTACCTGGCAAAACATGTCTAGAGACACTCGCTCTAGACTGTATAGTCTAGATGAGTAACAAGCCTGTAGTGTTGCTTTTAAGTTAATATTGCATTGTTTTTAGCCATTATTTAACTGCACGTCCATAATGGATTAAAGTAAGTCCAAGAGTGTCGACCTTAGATGGTTAAGAAATACATGAATGGTCGATTCAAATGTTTCAATACTCTATATGAGAAGCAAACTGTAAGCTCTTGTTTTTTTCTTTGTTCTTGATAAGAAATATAACTTCTTGGTTACGGTTGTTTTAGATGTTATTTCTTGTCGCCACACTCACAGAAGTCATGATCTTTAATTGATCAAGAGATATGGTAAACATTGAACAATCACTGTCCAATACTCCCTTATAAACAATGGCTGTTGCTGCTCTTCTTGAGCATCCCTTAAGTTTCCACTATCTTCCATAGGGGAAACAAGGCCAAAATGTTCAGGCTGAGCAAAGGAGAGTATGTACTCTTTTCCTGCAATACAGGAGTTAGTGAACAGCATTGCCAGGAGGAGAGGAACAAGAAAAACGGTCTCAGGTCTCGCAGTGAGGAGGCGTTTGCAGATCATGGGTTGGTTTATCTGGGACCTGTAAGGAAACCCCTCCTGGGCAGTTTGTTCGTTGATTGGTAAACATTTCACTGTTCATATTGGAATGGAGTGAAGAAGACTGGGGGGAAATTATTTTGTCAGATTAGACCTTCCTTATTTTAATTGTTTTGGGAACAGATTTGAAGAAGAAAGCACCTCACACCTGTTTTATGGCAAAGCAGATAATTAAAGAAATGGCACATCTGGCAGTCGGTTTTCTTTCAAACAAGTTGAACAATCACCACCAAAATAAGTTGTTTTCTTAATTAATGCTTTAGTTGTTGCTGTATTGCTGCTTTTTTATATTGTATTGTATGGTACTTATTGTGGATTTGTTAATTGGTTTAATTTCTTACCCCTTTCTACATTAGGGACTTAGTATAACATCTATTCTGTGTGTAGATCCATGTTATCTGATTTGCCCACAAATATCGAGGGGCATATCCATTAATAACATTGGACACATGATACAGCTTCTGTTGTACAGTCCTGCCATTTTGGATTCCATCAACATGAGTTCTGGTGAAAAAAAATACCTTTTATTATTATTTTGCATAACATGCTGTTTTGAAGTTTCGCTGACAAACCACTGAACCAAGCAGAACATGCGCAATCAAAATGACACTGTATCAGTGATGACAAGGGATGTTTCTTTACGGGACAGTAAAAAAAAAACATGTTTTGCAAAACAGGAACTCCGGTTTGCTGGCACATTTAGATAACACTTTGACAACAATATACTCACTCTAGCTCGGCCTGCCATCACTCATGATTTACCGTTCCATAGCATTTTACTTTCTATTCCTGCCTGGCCGTTCCTGTCCTGACCTAACTCATATTTATATATGCAAGTTTGGATTGCCTTGTTTGTTTGTTTGTTGGATTTGTTGGTTTGCTGTGTGTGCCTGCCTGCTGCCAAGTGTATGCCTGGCAGACTAATGGGTTAAGCCGCATTTATCACATCTGCTCTGCCTCAGGTGTCTGGTTTTCTGAGTCCAATTCCAGTATACACAAGACTGCAGAGGAACAACAAAAGTTGAAAGCCCCTACTTAAAAAGAGGAAATGCTGGCCCTGGCCGTGACGCAACTGGCTGGGGCACCTGCACCGTACGCTGGCGACCCGGGTTCAATTCCCAACACGTGGTCCATTCCGGATCCCACCCCGAAACTCTCTCTCCCACTTTCCTGTCACTCTCCATTGTCGTATCCGATTAAAGGCAAAAAGCCCCCCAAAAAAAGAGGAAATGCTATATCAAAACACACAACATATAATTGGCGTTCTGTGTTTCACCTGTAGTGTTTCTAAAATGTAAAGTGTATCCTGAAGGTGGTACTAAAGGAAAGGCCATAGAGCAATTTAAATTTAAATAATGTACCTACTGGTGATCGTGAATATCATGAAATTCCAACCGTTTATTTTTTACATCTTACATCAATGGTTAAGAACTGAACATGGAGTCAGAGGTCGGCTCAAAGAGCATCCAAAGGTTTGAGAAAAGTTTTGTCTATCTCTCAAGATTCTCCCTTGTTAGATACGGTAAAGCAAATGCGAGGAGGTCAGTAACCAAGCAATCAATAATAATTCCACGGGAATTAAACATATCCATATTATATTCACAGCAACATGACTAAAGGTTGTAAAGATAGCTTGCAATGGACAGCACATCAATTTACCATTTTTCTTGATACTTGAGACTAATGCTTGTTTGTGAGATGTCTCGAATAGCATACTTGATGCCCCTTAAATTGCTGAATTTGTGGCCAGGTTTCACAGAAAGTTTTCTTTTTCAAAAGACTGAAACGAAACATTTCATGCTTTATGTCATGCTGTCAGAAATCAGCAGATACAATGATAACAAATGGTCAAGAGGACATCAAGTTACGGAGATATTAGACAAGAGAGTACGATAGCCTGCAGTAGGTGATCTCACACTGTCAGGTGTTATGACTGAAGATGATCCTGACAGATACGAGGATAAAATACCCTGAGGGAGCTGAGGGCGGAGTGAGAGAAAATCACTGAAATGTACGAGTGGCTGTCCATATGCTATTGAAAATCATGAAAACTAAAATAGAAATCTTTACCACGATGATGTTCCTGTGAACAGATTCCATTTTGACTCAAGTTTTGTCTTATTTTTGTCAATTTTAAAATTGTATTAAAGCTCCAAATAATTTCAGATGAAGACATTATCATTTTTAAGATGGATTTATCTTCTTTTTTTTTTTTAAAGAAAGAATATCTGTATGTCATGCAAACAGATCCAGATAACTCATGCATTTCTGTGCCACAAATTGCCATAACTTAGGCAACCTTTTGCATTGGTAGGCTACTTGCATAAATGTCATTATGATATAAAATAATTCAGTTATACCGTGCATGTAATAGACATTATGGGAGTTAATAATGCATCAATAATTAATAGAAGTTTGGACAAAATTCATACTGCTTAACATTAAGACTTTGACAGTATATTGGCATGCATTACATTTCCAGCTGTTCGTTTTACATGTTATAACACAAATACTGTGGAAGTTGAAGTTTTGAGTACCTTTTTTTCTTGTGCGTCTCATACAAATTGCTGTTGTGTGGGCGGACTTAAAATGAGGCCCTGGCAGCAAGAGCACCTGATCGACTGATTACATGAATGCTTTCAGAGATATGGCAATCATTAGTTAAATTGCCTCAGCCCCTCACCCCCTCTTACTTCACTTAACTCCTTGCAGATTTTCCATATTCGCTTCTCTTACCTCCCAGCAAGGTTTATACTGTGGTATCTCGCCAATACACGGAACCAATTTACAATCATCCCAAAGCCAAAGAGGAATTTCAAACACACTCAGTGAGATGACTCTCTAGGCTGTTGCCTGGACACCTATATACTTGATCATCCTGAATTGATATTTATTTGACAAATAATCTCCTGTCTCCATTCAATGTATGTGGTCACATTCTCTAAAATCTCCTCATGGAAAGCTCTCTGTGCAAAAACAAAGAAAAAGCAATCATTTTGTTGCGCACACTGCTCTTCATCAGTCTGATAGCTCAAAATGTCATCCAGTTGTTTGTGGTGACAATACATCATTTTTTTTTCCATTGTGGGCTTTCAGTGTGTGGGCTTTATTGTCCTGATTGTTGATCATTATTTTGGTTCCAGCACGATTCACTTTTTGTTGGATGGATGTCTTTTGTAGTTTATCAGTCGTGCAGAAGGGGCAGTGACATTGAAAAGCATAGAGATTGAAAACCACAAATCATGGCTGAGAGGGTGGAGATTTTACTGCGAGCCATTTGTAAATATGAACAGGGGAAGCATGCAAAGCTTTCCCTGGTGCATTAAATGTTACTTCTAACAACAAAACAACACACATTGCATAACATCTTTCACCACTCAATAACAGTGTGTTACAGACACTTGCAGTATGCTGCTTTAAGGATGACTGTATCTGATTATGATTCAATGAAAATGGCAAAAAAGACAAAAGAAGTTGATGGATCCTTACATTAATGATATCGTGCCAGGGTTTTGACTAAACCAGGTAACAGGGGCACTGCGAGCTCTTACTTTCGGGGTGCGCCATCATACCAAAATGCAGATTTTCCCTATAAAAGTTTAAGGGGATGCAAGAAAACAATATTTCTGTTCGTCAAAAACTGTATAATTACTAAAAAAAAAATGAAAATTGTGTTAAATCAGACGGCATATGCATCTTAGTTTTATGGGGCTCTGAATAAATAGGGGATGGATGTCCTGTTGGTCTGCAGGTTGATGAGTGGTAGGCAGCAGGCTTTCACTCAAACGGTGATTTCTGATTTAGATTGTTTTTTTCACTGTCCTTTTTTCTGTAGAGGAAGTAAAGAAACCGTAACTTGGGATTGATTTTTTGTTTAAAGTGCAATATTTGACTCAGCAGCTTTAAGACATGAAGAAACTGTTATTTTCTGCTTCACTCTAATGCGTTATTTTCACCGGAAAGTGGACGGGCCGTCATTTTGACTGGAAGTGATGTTAGCGCCCTCAAACTGTATTTTTTTAAAGAAAACTTGCATGCGATACAAATCTGTATCCTTTTCTAGCATTTAACACAACATTCAACATTGGCTTAGGCTCTACTATCACAAAAGTAATTCCACAGTCTTCCTCCCAAGTTTCATTCTGATTCATGTTAAGACATTTCACTCTCTTCCGCTTTCTATATTTTTTTACATCTTATAAATGTTATTCAAACAAGTGTGCCCTAGAAAACAAGTAAAGAAAAAAATAGTGCAGTAAAAGGAAAACGTGAACACCAATTGACTTCAACATAAATTTCCGTCCGTTGAGCCGAGGTTCAACGTTTTGCACTTACCATCTGCAACAAAATGCTCAGGCACATGGAGAGTAACCTTGACAGTCAGAGGGCAGGAATCCTGCGTAGCATAGACAATGGCAATGACACATGTGCTGATGGTTATCAACGTCAGGGTGACCTTATTTAGAGGACTGTGCGGGAGGCCTGGAGATAGAAAAAGAGAAAAAAGGTAAACAGTTTTTACAGAAGCCCTGTTGTTTTTGATCAGGGTCTCAAACAGATGAATATGTCTGAACATCCTTTATAGAAAATGCTTTTGCACACAGAAGATGAAACAAACCTAAAACTAAACGCTCTACTGCAGCACTACTCTTTGTTGAAAACAGCCACTGAATAACCCTCAATCATTGTGAAGGTAGTTAATTGTACACCTGATACATTAATCTAATGCTGGTTTAGGTTTGGCTCGAGTAAATAAAGGATAGCTTTACCCGAGCTTCTGCATAACAGCCCAGAATCATTTGCAGGCGTGATATATGATCTTATTGCCACTGACAGGGTTATAGATTGGTTGTTTTGGTTGCCCTTTGGCTCTGTCAGGACTCCCATTTCCAAGCCAGATACAGGGAATTAAATTAGCCGCTTAACCTCTGTCTACGGATATTTATCATGGGAGAGGACTCGACATGTTGAAAGGAGGCTGAGGATGTGGTAATGCTGTTTTGGAACACTGTTTTGACTCGATATTAGCAGGGTAAACATATCACACCATTTCTCAGAAGCTGCCACCTTCAGACAATGAGTGAACAGCATCTGCCCCGTGTTGATCTTCCACTATGCAGGAATATTCTAAAAGTCAGTAGTATTAGTAGGCCTATACTTGCTTCTCTGTACGCTGAGAACTCAGATATTGCAAGTAGAGGTTAAGTGACCAAATCGCATATTTTCAGAATAGAATTTTGATCAGTGGAAGAAATCCAGATGTTTTATATTTGCCAACCACATAGATTTTATCAAAAGACACAAATTATCAAACTGATTGAACTACAAAAAATAAATAAAACACTTGCAAAAGGAAAGTTCTGCAACTTAAATGTAAAGTTTGGAAGAAGATAAATGCAGCTCAAGGTCAAAACAAGGGAGATAATCCCAGGACAACGTATCCTCCCGTGCTGCATCACATCTTCTACAGTCACGATGTTTTGAAAGGACAGGAAGAACAGCTGTCCAAAACAAAAGTGGCAGCGCTGCTAATCCCTTTGGGGTGTGGGTGGTGTCACTGGGCTTGTGAAGGGGTCCCTCAATTACTATAAAAGCCTACTGAGTAGACAAGAGTATGTACGCTCACGATGGCAAACACTTTAAAGCAATGCCCTCATATACTCACATAGAAACTAAAACACACATACACAAATACATGAGCGAATGTAAAGTAAAATGCATCTACAATACACAGGGCCACCCTGAAGATAAAAGCTTACGTTTAACGTACACTTTATTCCTTCCATTTAGTTCCCCCTTTCCATCTTACAGAGACAGCAGAGCCTTTTTACACAGGCAATAACTTTAACATGGTCACGGTCCTAGGTTTTATTTGTTTCCCATTCATGAGCCTACAGTATGTGCTTTTCACATAAAAATACAATAGAGTGCATTCAGAAAGTGCTAGTGTTCTGGACAATGACCTTTTTTTGGGCTGAGAACAATTAAGCTTTATATGTGATTAATTGCAGATCAAAAATTCAGATAGTGAATGCATAATTCATTGGTTCTATGTTAGCAATTAATTCTGAACTAAATTAATTGAAATTAGGAACATTTCAACCTTGGAAATCTAGTTATAATTTAGTTTACTGGGTTGGCCTGAAGCATTTTTCCAGCAGGGAACTACAAAGTCTATTCCAGTGTTGAATGTTAATTATTGTCAAAAAAACAAGGTTTTAATATTGTGGCTATATAGTTAAGCAAACACGGTTGCATAGAAACACTCTTTATTTTCTTGTATTTATTCCCTCTACCTCGGCACAGCCCTTACCATAAGAACTATACAACACATTTTCATTTTACTGTGTGAAGAAGTTATCACTTCAAGAGATGATTGTCATGCTTTCAAATTCTTCCTCTGCAGTAGCATTTAACAAGCCTTCCAGAGAGCATAATAATACAGGGCGACAAACTGTCTCTCTCCTAAAAAGGACCAGGCAGTTGCAATCTTTAATATCATTGATCAGATCAATATATGAGGCATGACTTTTTCCCCTCCTCTGATACAGTGTTATATAATAATGAACTGCAGGTGGGGGAATAACTTAAACATTTGGATTTCATTATTTTCAATCATTATTTCAAACAGACTAATTGTATATATAAGAAATAAAAAAGTAATGTGACTCAGCTTTAGTCATCATTGAGCCTTCATTAGCATCAGCTCATATACAGTCTCTGCTGTGACTGTCATTGAGCTGTGCCATGAAACCACACTTTAAATCCCACAGGGGATGTGCATGACTCCTTCCTACTTCCAGCTAAGCTGACGACACCAGAAGTGTCTGGCCTCATTTCACTCAACTATAGCCTCATATTTAACCAGAGTAAGGGTGGAATTCATTTCTTTTCAAAATGTTTTATGGTGTTTTATTACTTTACTTTGCTTTGTTGCCGTCTCAGCAGTATGGAGTGGGTAAGATGGTTCCCCAATGTGGGAGATAATGTGTTCAAAATGTACCACATTTATTACAATACAGATAGAGGTACATCTGTACTCCTGCTCACCTTTGCTGCGCCTTCGTCCTCTGTGCTGTTCTGTGTAAAACTTCATTTGGCTGTCGTCTTCAGGCTCCGAGCCTGATTCCCCTTGAGGACCGAACACACCTCCAGGGGCTGGCAGTGAGATATCAGGAGGAGAAGAAGGGGGAAAATGGAGAAAAGTCAATCAATACAATATTTCTTAAATGTCTGAATGTTAAATTGTTTACTATTATGGGAAAATAAAACATAAAAACTGCATTAGAAATAAAAAAAACAGGTCAGTTAGTATGAGCGAACAAGACTGTATAGTAATAGTTACAACAGAGTTTAGTCATGAGTCATGTTTGATGTACTCAATTTATTTCAGATGCTAACCATACTGTATAGAGCACATCATTCACTTAATGCATTTTCTCACCTGCATGAATGTAGTTTTTTTTTGTAGCATTTTCTATTTAACATGCATTAATTAAACAACAGTATACATTTCAGATGGCAATTATATTGACACATTGGTATAATTCAGTATGGGCAAGCATCATTTTCAAGGACTAAAAATATTTCTCTGAATCAGAAGGAAGGGAACTAATGAGAACATTTTGCATACAGGTGAGAACATGCATTAAGCGAATTAGGTGCTCTATATGGTTAGCATTTGAAATAAATTGACATTTGAGTAAGCTGAATATATATATATAACCCGGAGTTGGGGTTAATGTAAGGCTGTAGTTGAAGGAAGGGAAAGGAGTATCCTAATTGTAGGGGACTCATTTGTAATGTCCATGTGTGGTTCTGAACAGAAACACACCAAAACACACCATGTATTTTTCCTCCCTTATGTGGCTGCCATTTCCCTACTCCTGTGGTTATATTCAACATGTCTGAGGTGGTAAGAAAACCACTGCTCTTCACACTATTCTGTTCCCTCATGGCTGATCTGTTGGCCAGTTTTGGTAATTTGTCCATTGTTACCTCAATTTGTTTATCAAAATGGGTCACATCCCCAGAGTGTGTGCGTGTCTGTTTTTTAAGTCAGAGAGCAAGAGTGAGGCAGTGAGAGTTAAGAGGCTTTGTTTGTACGCCGCTGCCGCTTCCACATCAAAACACACATCCATGCTAAATGCAAAGGGGCTGCCTCAAAGTGATAATTGCTTGGGATTTGTAAAGTGTAAAGCCACTGATGGATAAATAGGTAATATAAAATAACCTAAAGTGTGTGCGGACGGCTTTGAATGATATCCTAAGCTTGATATTAGGGGTGCATCAGAGAGTTTCTGTAAAATATGTTTATGTAGCCAGAGTCACACCCTAAATGACTATGCTAATAACATCCATCCATTTCCTTATGGTTGTACATATGTTTTGCTTGTATAATCCCCAGGATCAAAGTGATTACACTCCCTAATCTCGCAGAGTGGAAAGGGGATAATGGGCAGAGAGAAAATCAATGTTTTTGCTCTTGACTATAAAGGAGCATTGGAGGAGAAATGCTACTTCTGTTGACAGCAAATTAAAAGCAAGCATGGGAAAATAAAATGGGTGTGGCGTCAAACAATTATCCCTATCATATGACAAGATAGTTGATAAGGGCTCATACATATTTACACTTCTGTAAGAGGAAGAGAGTCCATCCCCAAAGAGATTAGTATAGGTCATGTTCAGACCTCTAAGTGCTGCCAGTTGTGGCTTTCGTGGTACATGATTTTAAAAATGGAGAGGTCTAATATTACAGTATTACACATACATATTATTTTTAGACTTGCAAATTAATTTATTGTAGCAAATTCAGACCATTTCCTGTTTTCATCCATTACTGTATTACCTAAAGGATAAAATTAAAACATACGAGTATACATTCTACGTTTATAATCCTATATTCTAGATGGCTGAAGTGGTGAGGAAAAAAAGGTCAGAAAAGGTTCATTAAGCTGAATACAAAACGTTTTTAGCAATTTTCTAATCATATAGTTCACAAATAGGAAGGCATTGGGCTTACATAAGGGACACTCAGTTTTCTCAAATTCACGTTTTAAAAAGTCAAATCTCTCTCATTAAAAGCAGTTTATTGCCAACAATAGAGCAACATATTCTCTCTTCATTGTTCACTGAACAATTTGCACGGTCATAATTCCTGTGCAACTGTGGCGCAATGCAGGTAAAATATCCTTCTTTCCTCACTTTATAAACATTAAGCTTTAGCCCATGAAAATTTGTCTGCACCATAAAGATTTTAGACATGATTAAAAGTTCTATTAACCCGGAGTAAAATGTGGGTATGGAAAGCTGTAGTCATTCTTTTGGTCTGGTGCACTTAAGCAGGTCGAGAGGCGAGTTGGATTTTGAGTGCGAGAGTCTGGCAGTATTTGGAGAGCGGAGTCAAGGCAATGTGGTGTAAAATTGGTTCTGAATGTATGCATCCTGTTATAACATGCACAGAGAGGTGTAAGATGAGACCGACTGAGTAACACAGAGAGAAACAGGAAGACAAACCAATACCTTTTTCAAAAGAAGCACCATTGTGGACACAAGAATCAGCATAAGATATATTGAAAATCTCATGGACAACGGGTTTCATTTATTGAAACAAAGTAACGCATTATTATGTCCATGATACATTCTAACTCTGTTTTATGTATTGCAACTATGATGATCTTTTTTGGAATCGATGCATTTTCTGCAGATCATCTCCTATCTCACCAATAAAGACATACTTCCCAAAGTTTCTTTCTGTAAATGTACGGTGTTTTTTTTCCTCACAGGTTCACACATCAGAAAGTGATGTTTGTGTTTTCAGTCCTTGAGATAGGGATTGCAGAGGTGCTTCTTGCCTGAACTTTAAATCTCAGGTGAATTGCCTTTGAAATAATCACTCCCAAGAACCATCAATGTGATTCATGCAGTCTTCACTTCTGACTCGAACCTTGAAGAACTTTAAGAGGGAGAATAAGAGCTTTTTGATTTGAGAAAAAAAAGCAAAGGCCTCGCTGTGCAAAAGTAATAACATTGCCTATTTGTTTTACAATCAAGACCTGCTCTTGCAAACTAAATAGCATTAATAATTAGGGCTGGGCATGTTAACGATTTATTATCGCGTTAACGCATCAATTAATTAACGCCTACAATTATTTCATCACGCACTAATAGTTTTTTTAATTAAAATTATTATTTCGAAAGTATGTTGTCAAGTTCTGTTGGCTCTGAATACACAGACAAACCATAGGTCACAGTAGGGGTGGGATGTTGAACAGTATTGGCTTGGTGTCGTCATGCGTCTCAACCAATGGGAGCATTTAGGGCGGGCCTACGACTGCTGCGGGCACAGAAACATGAGAAAGGCACCAAACTCTTACACGGACATTTGAAATCTCTTTCAGACGGCGGAATTGATAGAACCAGAGTTATTTGTAACCACTGCAAAGTTTTGTTATCACTTGACTCGGAGTGTAACTTGTTTTTCTATAACAAACTAGATACAACGATAATGCCCTGGCAGTGGCAAATAACTTTGGTTTTAAATTTGATTTGATTAAATGATTCATTCATGTTTAAGTTAATACTCACTGGATTTTTTTTCAACTGCTACTGTATAGAGTACTGCTGTTAAAAAAGCAATTTATTTGTTTAAAGTGTTTGCAAACCAATTGTTATTGAACTTGTACTTTTAAAATAAACCTGCAACATGCCACTTTTAAATTCATTATTGAACACAACGCGATTAATCATGATTAAAAAATGTAATCGTTGCCCAGCACTATAAATCATATGTTGCCATATGCCTTAAGTCTTATTCATAATATAATGTGAGTAATTGTGATGAATGTAATGTGGCAACAGAGGTGGGGAATACAGAACTTGTGGTATTATATTATTAAAAGCTTGAACAATTGTGCGCAAGAGTGTTTTCAAATAAAAGAAAAAACAGAAGGGTTAGACAAAAAGGCCTAAATGAGCCACTGAGATAAATTATAAATACTGGAAAGAGAGACACAAAGTATGATGAATGAAAAAGTAGAGAGCTAGAGTTATTTTTTGCAAGTTTGAGATTTATAATTTTAAGTTTGGTCTTGGTCACAACTCAGTAGAAAATATGAACCCCAAGAGGAAAATGGGCCCCGTTTAATCATCCATGGCTGATCTTAATTGTGGCAGACCTACCCGCGCTGTAACCGGGAGCATTTAAGGCCATGGGAGTTATCAATGAAATGTATCCTTAATCAGAAGCCAGGGAATAAAGGATATATTGAAATAGGATTGCGGGTGTGAGGCTTTGAGTAAGCAAATGTTGGAAGGATATTTTCCATTTGGCAAAAAAACACAAACAACTTATGTTTTGGCTATTTAAAAAAAAGCCCCTTGATGAAATGAAAAATAGAAAATATGGCTTCAAGACGTCCTCCATCCTGTAGATATTAAGCACATAAAAGGCGGCAGCCAAAATATTCATACACCGAAACACACACATTTCATGCACACAGACCACTTCAGCGTCAGCCAGATTTGCACACAGAAATTCAGAGCACATATTAGCCTTCTATTATGTTTGCACTTTTAAACCTCCAACAAGGACATCTTATTTGCATCTTTAAAAAAAAAAGGATGAAATACAATGACATATTATTGCAAGTAAGATACAAAAAAAAAAGAAATACTTGACCTGGGCAACAACATATAAATGGATTATCAGAGAGATATTGCCGCAGTGTATAAGCAGCCCAGTGACACCTACACAGTCGCAACTGTGTACCCTCTTTATAAAATGATCAGATATTGCTGTCGGTCTTCGTCTGTGAAGCTTTTGTTCTTTTGTGTTTGAACGCTTAGTGTTGCTCCCTTGAACATCTTCTGTGATGTGTTCACCTTCTGTCTGCTGTCATGCAGATTTGAACAAAAGGCTGGCCGGTAACAGTATCAAAACCTTCTTTAAATAGCTCTCTGCAACATACTTAAAAGTGCAACATTTTAGAGACACTAAGAATGAATACTGAAGAATAAAAAACAAATATAATACAATCTAAGTAAAATATATATAGGCAAATATAAACAAATGTATACCTCTGCCATTTGCATGAGCCTCCTTCCTATTCAAGTGAAATAGGGAGAAAGTAACATTTCTCGCGTACAAAAGGTGCCTTGACAGACACTGTGTGTATGTGTGGGTGTGTGTGTGTGTGTGTGTGTGTGTGTGTGTGTGTGTGTGTGTGTGTGTGTGTGTGTGTGTGTGTGTGTGTGTGTGTGTGTGCGTGTGTGCGTGTGCGTGTGCGTGTGTGTGTGTGTGTGTGTGTGTGTGTGTGTGATCGATTTGACAGGTGAATTGTTCTTCCAGGCTATGGCACAGGTTTGAAAAATAACACACACAAGACTACATCTGAAACAAGGTCCAAAAGTCTTTCAGAAATCTCGCCCTGGGTATTTTTCTATTTCACTGCTTTTCTTTCCTTTGTACTCCGTTTTCCTGTGTCTTGATGCTAGTTTTCTCCAAATTGAGTGCCATAAAAAAACATCCACTCCCAGAACTCTAATGCTAAACTCCAGTATGTCTACAGGTACTACACAATGTAATTACTGGGCCATACCAATTTCACTTTCACAGTCCCTCTCACAGTTCCGATGTCAATAGATAATTTCATAGACCTCTAAGTCATTTTCATAGGCACATCTGTCTATCTGCTTTGCAACCATCTGCTTTGTTACAACAGTGAATACAAACAAAACACCAATTTCCATGCCGGAAAAGCAGTCTTCTTTATACAAAGTTAAATATAAAATGGCAAAATTGTTACAAGTACTCAAATGACCTCCAATCAACACTTTGAAAAGGTGCAATACTTTGTCGCTTTATTCGCTACATTCCTCTCACGCTCACCGTATTTTCTCCTTTCTTTTGATAAGGCAAATGCACCAGCTGTCATCAATAGCATTCTCTTCGTAAAAAAAGCATGTTTTTCTGTGCAAACGCATAACTCTTTGATTCATCTCGCCCCAACATCCACGACCCCCTTCGACCCCCTATCAGTTCAGAAAATGCAAGGCAAATGGTGACTCTGATCTTATCTTTCTCTTTCTGTGAAGCCTTTTAGTCAAAGAACAGTATTCTTATTGGAGAAAAATCTAGAAGATCTCCTTTAGCCGCACACTCTGTCATCTCTCTTTTTCATATCTAAGAAATCACTCTTATTAATGCAGGGATGGCCAATCTTCATATATAAGGAGAAGGACTCGAATGAACTAATATGCATGCATGGCAGTCCCAGCTATAACAAAATAGAGAATAAAGAGAATACAACACAAAGAGGGAGTGTTATTCTCTGTTCGGGACACTGTTCAATATATATTTTCACAGCAAATAGTTGCTTGCTGGTATAATAATGGCTAAAATGTATAGAACTTGAATTACTTATAATATTGATTAAAACAATTAACTCATTTAGCATCTGGGAAATGATTAATTGTGAGAGACTGTGGAAGTGTTATTGTACTAGTTGAGCAATGCGGAAACGGCCCCGCGAGGAATAATGACAGGGAAAGTTAGAGGGAGCTCATAAATAAAAATGAGACAAAAGAGAGAGATGGAAAAATAAATGGCAAAAAGAAAAAGTGTTGGAGGATGTGAGAATGAGCTGTCACATTTATAAACCAAAGCAAGAATGATTTGGTGTTAAAGGGGTTTCAGGGGAAAGGTATGAAAAACAGCGTGACGTGTGACTGTTATACAAGGAGTAAAACACTCATGCATAAGTTAGAGATTGCAGAAAGTACACGGGGGAGAGAAGCAGAGGAAATGGTTATACAATCATTCCAGTAATGACAGGTATAGCAGGGAGTTGAGGTGATGAGTTCAATCTGAATAGTAAAAGCTCATCATCTTCTGTATAGGTTATTCTATGAGGCCAGATGACACTTATCATAATAGTTTGATATGCTGTATTTCACACCAGCTGAAACAAATGAGCTCACACCAGCAGGTAGTGATGCGCCATCTACTTAAATGTATAAGATATACTAAAAGTAGAGTATTCATACAAATCTATTTCTTATTCTGAAGGACTGAAGGTTCACTGCCAATTTCTATTAGAAAAAAAAAAAACATTGGAGAAATATATGGGGATGGATATGTGCTAGATAAGAGATTCCAAACCCGTTTTTTTAAATTAAAACTCCCATGTATTTTCTTTCGGATTGGCTAAAGTAGATGTTTTCACTCGAACACGAGCTGTTGCCTTCAAGTTCTAGGCTGGCTGAGCACAACATATAATTAGTTGTGGTAAAGCACTAAAAGATGAAAAACAAGCAGGCCTTGGAACCATTTGAAAAAAACGAAACACAAATATATACTGGTCAAGCTTGATTCTCGCACAAATGAGAAATTTGGCTTCAGCTGCCAGGGCCTATACACTGCCAATCACTGTACATAGAAATGGCATATCATTATCTTATTCAGGTTAAATTTATATACAGACAAACAAGAAGCCAAACAAACAAAGAAACACACAAACAAACAGTAACTACATACACAGTGGGTGAATTATGTACTGGATGCCTGTCTCAGTACATCAACAGGAGTGCCAGAATGTATGGCAGTGCTACGATGGCTGAAATTAATAGTGTTGGGATTGTGCAATAAATTATATATAGAGGTTAGCTACAGAACAGTGTCCATTCAGTTGAACTGCCAGGAAATACAGTCCTCCTTCAGCTGGGCAGACATTGCCAGTTGCTAAAACCTGCATGGGCAGCCTTATTACTCATTATGTATAAAGGATATACAGCACATTGCATTTTATAGTGCCTTCATAAATTTGGCTCATTGGACATACAACCTGTCAACTGTGGCAATCCTACAGTATCTCCCTATTTTCAAACCTTTAGAAATGAAAAGGTTACGTGTAGCTTTTCCTAGAATTACACCCATATAAGAACACATGCGTGTGGATCAATATAAGTGTGTAAGGGTAAGTCAGTTGTGAGAGGAAGCTTCTAATGCAGGTCAGTTTGTGTCGGCTTGTGTCTATGAAAAGACAGCTTTGGAGGAAGATAGTTATTATAAGAGAGAACCGTGACTTATTTTTAATCTGACTGTGTGCGTTGACAGGTGGTCTGTGCAGATGCTCACATATTCTTGTGTTCATAAATACTATATGTGCATGTAGGTTAGGGTTAGGACTGGCTCTCATTTGCTGCTCGCATTTGTGTGCATGCAATGGCTACCATAACTTCAAATGGCCTCATTGGCTTTTGTAACTCTAAGCTAGACAAACTATCTTGACTTATGGCAGCTAAACTCACAGCTAAATGTCAGCTTATGGGTGTACGCTATAGAATGTATGCATACTCACGCTGTATGCATGGGACAATGTGTTTGTGAGTAATTTAAGCCGACAGCGCCTCTAGTCTCCACATAGGTCAGGAACTGTAATCACATTAAGGCACAGCTGCATTCAGCATCCACTTATGACACCAGCAAGCAAAGCATTTCCAACTCAGATTCAATAGAAACTGGCATCTGCATTCATACAAAAGTGAGAGTATGTAAATGTGCCATTTGTAATGCACAAGACAGCATCTGAGAGGCTCCAAGAGCAACTTCGAGAAGTAATTTTCTTTGGGTTGTATTTGCAGGGAAATATATTGAAAATGTATGCGAGTAGACATGAAACAGTTAGCAACATAACTGCATCCACTGAAATACTGGCAAAAAAAAAAATGGATATAAATATAATTCAGAACAGGTGTTGTGTAAATTCTCAGGAATAAAACCCTGTATCTTAATGTCTTCTGTCAGTCTATTCACATTTATCTTCTTTTGAAGCAGAAACTGCATATTGGCACTGAACGACCACAGGCCTGTCACGGTGGTCTAGCTAGCCTAGTCTCTCACCCATTACCCCCCCCACAAAGTAATCCCAATCAATACTGTTTTACTCTTCTGTTGCAGTATTTATTTTCAAAAGCCCTGTACACACACACTATCCTATTATACATAAACAACACGGGAATGTTGAAAAGTTATTACAGAGGGCATCACAATAATAAGCCCTGCAGACACATTTTACAACCTAAATTTATGAGTTGCAACCTGTTATGCGGGAGAGAAAGGAATTGAGAAGGTGGGAGGCTTAACAAGGAGCCACTTGGCTCTTGTACTCAAGTGGACTCAGTGTTTACACACTCACCTCTATATTCTTTTATTGGTACTCTACTGCATCGAGTGCAGGCCTGCCAATTTGGAGCTAATAAGACAATGGTAAATCTCAGGAATTTTAGATCAGCTTTTTCTGAAAAGGTGTGACATGCTTTTAAGGGTGACTTCAGAAGCAGTGGCAAATGGACCCCCACTGTATGTTGTTACCTCACCTGTTATCTAACAGACTGTGCAGTGGTAACACCACAGAGGGATGGCAGCTGTTACCCACAAAGGTGTTACCAAAATGGAGTATGAAAAACAATGGCCTCCAACAATCCCTTTTTGTGTCTTTTTATTTCTTTGTGACACTTAAATATGTTTCTTTTATAAATTGACATTGATGCGATAAACTCTCTCTTCATTTTTTTGAGTCAAACAGTTTGTCAGTCAGTTTGGTAGCTTGAGCACCCGTCAGAGCAGTGAAGAAAACTCTCGCACAGTGTGGTGCTCTCAGCAGGTAAACTGACTGCAGCACAACAATGTTGAAGGAGAGGAAACCGGAAGGTCATACTTATAACTCTTTGAGGTGAGGTTTGATTTTGCAGTTTGTCAGTACATGCATCACAGTTCCACAGTTACTTTGCGCCTATTTTCGACGGAGGAAAAGATAGTGGATCTCGCTTTAAGACAGTGTGTTACTGTCTGCCTCACAGCGACTTAAAAGGTCAGGGTATCTCGAAAAAACAGATGATTCATGACTGTGTCCTGATAAAATAAAATCTTAAAAGCAATCCTAAAATGAAAAGGCAAACTCTGCAGGTAGACTGAAATCAGGGGCTTTTATTGTCGATATATATATAAAAAATAACCCCTTTGATGAATTATGAATGCATTTTGAGTGATTTACAGATGAAGGTAGTTCTGAACACAATAGTGAATCCTAATATACGAAAAAGAAGAACGTAACTGTGTTAATGTCTGTGAGTCGTATATGCTAAAAATATCACACAATTGTTTTTAGGGTGATCAAGTTAGGTTCTATTTGAGGTAGATGATATGTTTCTTGTCATATCTACATTTAAAACCTTTGTTATTGTTAATTTCTGAGCTGCACTCCATCCCAATTCAAAAGGAGCTTGTCTAAAAGCATGAGCCACAAGTAAATAAACACTACATTTAAATTGTGTGTTTGTATATGTTTTTTATTATGTTCCCCTGGCTTTTATCTCAAATAAAAGTAGCATTATCAAGCTGCGCACAACATTTGTAAATTGATGCAAACAACTTGCCCAAATCGTGGAATTGGCATCAGCCAACATATCATTATTGTGATAGAAGGTAGGGGTCTTTTTGTTACTCCTTTCTAAGTGTTTGAAGTGTCATTTATATTCTTGTTGAGACCCTAAATTATACAGAAACATTATTTACTATATCATTTGTAACAATGGATGTCACTTCCCTTTATAGGTCTCAACAATACAATTCCAAAACATATAATAAAGAAGACGCTCACACACCCGCAAATAACCATCCTCCTTAAAATGTGTGCTGCTGCTGCAGGCAACATGAAAACATGTCCCCAGACTCTTTGAATCAAAGCTTTAAAGAGTGTGGTTAAGACTAATAGTATCAACAGATTATACTTCAAGGAAAGCTGCAGAGAGCCATTCTGAATTTACTACCGGCAAATTTAACTGCTTGAACCTAAGTTGTTTTTTGCTTGGTTTTAAGAAAGGACTTGAACGTGACCTGAATCTGAAATATGAGGGCATTTATACACACAGATTCAGAAAAAGTTAGGATCACTATGGTTGTGTTGCCAGTAATGAAATGATGTATGTTTGCGCAGTAAGCAACCCTGGTACCCAATTACATTGTGCTGACAAAGGTAATAGCTGTATAATTTAGGTTCAAAGGAAACACTTGTTTGAATGCATACAGCAATTTCAATACCACACCCCAAAGCCACATGATGGTTTTCCTAGAGGATGGTGGGCATTCACAGTGCAGTACATAGACCCTAGGCTGGTGTTCACATCTTTATCTGTGGTTAAGTTAAAGCTACAAAAGCTTTTGTTAAGGTTACGGAAATAGTGTGAACTAGATGCTTTGAAATGTATGTCAAACAGTTGTATAAACACAGTTAATTTGTTGGAGTGAGTGTGGGTAGAAAAGTTACTTCACCACCACCATAGAGTAGCTTGTGTGTAGAGGGGGACATAAATTAAGAAATATAACCTGCTTCAGCTCCAGCTCAGCAGGCCCACACATGGCCTCTGAGCAATGAGCACCAGCTGCTGCTGAAGCTCTCAGTCAGACAGGAGAGGCATGGCTGGATGTGACTGGGACAAACCCCCATCGCATTGATGTTTGCTCGGCTTTGCTTCCATGTGTCAACACTAGCATTCTTCACCTCTGCCATGCTTCTCTGAATAAACTAATAAATACTGTTCCTCATTATTAACTGAGGAAAATGACTGCACTCTCCACTGAACTTTGACCGTATTCACTACGAAGACTTCTAAGAAGCGTAAAAAAAACCTGCCTCTTCATGTAGGCATCAAGTCCCTCTTCTTCTGAAACCGGGGCATGTTCACACACAAGACAGTGCTCGGCTCCGAGTGTGTACAGTACACCCCTCTAAGCAGCTACTCATATTCCTCAGTGCCAATGGTGAAAAAATCATGTGAAAAACTCATTGCAAGGTTTTCAACCAACGATTCCCCGACATCTAGAATGAGAAAAAGTCAGGCAAGCATCATGCATTTTTGAGAGAGGTGAGATGGTTTAAAGAGCAGGGACAATGAATGGGATAAGAAAACAAATTATAACTCGGTGCAATTGATTTCAATTAGTTTTAAGAGCATTAGGATTGCAAATATAAGTTATGCATATTGGGTATATTATGAGTTCAATACCAACTTATTTAAAGAATGAATTTTATCATGTATGTAATGAGTTGACTGGTCACTGGAGTAAGTTCTCCAATTAACTGTGCAGTTTGTGACACATTATTGACAGCCTCAGAGCTAATACATGATACTGTGACTTTATATTTGCTTCAAATTAGACCTTCATCTGTATTTGGTTTAAAACAACTGGTTTGACTCAGACGAAGTACAGAATCAGTGTTTTCATTTGAAATAAAACAAAAAAGCTATGGAAGCAGGGGAGGAAAAAATTCAGTTGTGATAAATGTAACTAGGCTTTTGCATAATGAAATATTTGTTCTATTAAATGGTTCCTGATAGATAATAATAAATAATACAAAAGGGGATTTATTAGTGAAAACATGTTTAGTCAGTCGGACAAATTTGTACATTTGATGTATCTTGTTTCTGTCCCTGTAGATCTTTCACACACAGAACACATACACCAACATATTGTCACACACTGTTTTCTGACTTGGCAGTAGATCAGCTATGGCCTGTGGTAGAGACGCCTTGGGGTGCAGACCCACAGCTGTAATCACTGTGTTTTGTCTGCAGTGAAGATTGAGGACTTCTAAAAGTGGAGCTGAGCGGAGAATATACACACACACACACACACAGACACACACACACACACACACACACACACACTTTCATGTGCTACTTCAAAGCATCAATTAAACAGGAGAAAGGCTAGATAACAACCATAAGGTTATCCTCACTGTAATGAGCCACATTATTAGTTTTGACACATCAAAAAACTTTCACAGCTTCTAGCCAGCATATTAAAATACAGTACCACTCTAGCAGGGGACGGCATGCACATGCAAATAACGTGGTAGTTTTTTTTAAGTTTATCATTCTGACACCACCAGGATGGGTTGTGTTTTTTGGTTTCTTTTGAAGAAGTGGTTACACTAGAACAATGACAATTACATTATGCAAACATAGCTTTACAAACACTGGCCTCACCTTTGCATAGGGCTATACTAACAATTTCCAAAAAATATTATAAAACGCATCTATGTTTCAGGGCACTACAGTTTGTATGCTAAAAATGGTCATTCAAAATACAAAACTAATACATTAGTGTCTTAATATGAAGCATATCATTACGGAACACAGGTTTGCACAAAACGTGGTGATCTCTTTATGCTTCACAAGAAAAACAAAACAATACTGGTAATACACAAATATTACATCTAATATTTTTGAACTGTCAAATTTCTTGCAAACTCTTGGCTCGACTGTGCCTTGACAGGATGACACAACCAAATGGCATTTTAACACCCATAACACTCTACCTTGTACAGTACATTGAGAGGGAACAACTCTGTCCACTTCAGGCAACACATGGCGGACACTCAGCACCAGGCATGATGTGCGGGGGAGATCAACTCAACAGCAAAGCACTCACTATTTTTAATGCTAAGTATAGGTCTGGAGAAACAAAATGTGGACATCCATCTACTGACAACCAACATTAACTGCCATTCCCATCAAATGTAATGCCATGTAGAAGTCAATGGAGGCAATAAGGCTCAAGTGCCGAGTCAAAGCAAAGCACTGAACAGGAAACCACACATCAATATTTTTATTTTCACCTAATTTCAAGAGGCATTACAGAAGCAACCACCAAAAGTTCACAGGCCAATCCAAGATCATTAAGCAGTCACCACAGACCAAGAAAAATACATATCCAGGGGGTTGTGTATAAAGTAAGGGCTTTGTGTGCATCCCACTGAATGGGAATACTACAAATAGAACAAGATGAAAGCAAACCTCTCTACAAACTTCACATGGTATTATCAAATTGCTGACTCATGCACAGGATGCAACAACTTTTCTCAGGCAAGAAAGGGATCATTGATAGGATACAGTGGAACAGGGAAAATAGAGTGGTTGCTCGAATCATTTCATTTTCCATATATCCAGACACACTGAGATTTTATATATTGTCTTTAGCCACTGGTATGCATCTTGAAAAGGGAGAAAGTAGCCTTTCTTGAATGTCCCATGCTGAAAATCAAATCTCAAGAAGATGGTAATAATGAGCCTGAAAGCAATTGCAAACAATCCTTAAGAAACAAAGTTAAAAGTAGAAGACAATGCAGCAGTGCAGTAGAATGTTCTGTTTCTAGATAACACATTTTACCTAGCTTTGTAAAAACACAAACACATAACATATTTGCATGGATGATGGAAATCTGGTTGGAAAATGTTTGAATGCAATTTGATTCGTATTGTCCTTAGCTTGGAATTTGCTTTTTTGATTATCATAGCTATCCTATCTGTCTTGAAAATGTAAAAGGGCTAACTACCAGCTTGTCAGGTGTCATGGGATGAAATATGTGATTGAAGGTTCACCTTCAGGTCAACACTGCTTGCCAAGTCAGCAGTATTTCTGTTGTTTGCACTGTCCCTGCTGTCTACCCGTTAAATGCTAGCCGCTGGCTCCGCATCGCCATGTTTAGAGCCGTTTAGAGGCATCTTTCAATCATAGATAATTGATCATTTCAATGTACACAATGCTGTAGTATCTAATAAATAGTGTATGTTGACATAAATGTTGAATAACTATCGTTTTCAACATGCTATATGAAAAATGCTCCAAAAAAAATGTCCTGATCAGGCTACCAAGATGGGAATACAGTGACTGAAACTAGATAATAATGTGCACGAGTCAACATTTTTTCTGAGAGAGCAGGTATAATATGTACAGTAGCTTACAAGAAACTAGGGCAATGCTGACAGGGAAGTATGGAATGTCACCACAAAGCAAAATTTCAATATGCAGGCTAGTGGACACAAGGAGAAGAAATGAACAGCTGCAGGGCTTAGCTGAGCAAACACAAAAGCTACTGTAGTTTTCCAGCTGATAAGATTTCCACGCATGTTCCCTTTAATGTAAAAATGAATCACTTTAAATAAGGTGTTTTGTTGAGCAAACTATGAGCAATTTTGCTTGACAACCAGACAATAGTGCGATGTCTTTCTCTTATTTGCTCTTGTTCCTACTCCCACACAGTTTGGGGTAAATCTCCAACCCAGACAACCCTCAAGCCCAATAATTGGCCATTAGGGGCCTGCTTTCTTCCCCATCTCTCATGCCTGAAGGAAAAATCTGTTAATAATGGCATTTTCTAAAAAAAGACTGTGTTGCTCAATTTAGGCAACCCACACATTTATCCTACAGAGCCTTCTGCTATTCTTCCCAGTCAGATGTCCTGGACCATAGCTTTCCGTTTGTGCACACTGCCAGCACACTGTCTGTGTTCCTAATAGTGAATTTCTGGGACACACAAGTGATCTCTTTCAACAGAGGGCTATCGGTCCATTTCCCAAATGTATCTTAGAGGTATAATTATCCTAGCCTATAGATTTAAAATAGGACCTCTCAGTCTCAAGATGTTTTTTTTTTTAAACTAAGGCCCATGGTTGTTCTGTCATAACTGAATTGTGTGAACCTTACCGTGCTTAACTTCCTTTAAGCAAGGTATAGCCGAAAATACATCACATGTTCTTTCAGGTAAGAGATCTCTTACAAATGTTTAAAATAATGTATTTTTGATTTATGCATTTTGAAAATGGATGAGACCTTCCTGTCTTCATAGCGACCCCCTGTGTTTCACGTCATGTCTGACACTGCTGACACTAATTCCAGTAGCTCGGCCTAAGGACCTCCTGTCACTTCTCATAAACCACACAGTCGTGTCTGCCTCTCTACCTGTCTGGGTCGATCTGTTAGATCTGAATGGCATGGATAACTATAATATAAAGTGTTGTTGGGTCAAAGCTATAATATGGCGCCTTAGCTCATATACCCAAAGCTCAGCGCACAGCGGCTAAGAGGACATATAGGCTGAGAGGAACAGCTATTGTACAGCAACGAGGTCGACTTAGTTGAAAAGTATATAAAATAAATGCATCTGCCCATCAACAGTAGGTTTTTGGCCCTTGCCTAGGGGCTTTCAAGGAATGCATTCATATTATTTCTCAAAAACTAACTTTCTCGGTCTGACCACGTGACATTCTCCTTTACCTAATAGAGTTTTCTCCTCAGTTTATTTGTTTCTCCATTATCATTTTGTTAGTATTGGCCTACACTTTTGCACCTGATGACGCATACTTCCCCCTTACTATAGACCTTTATAACAATTTTTCTATGGACCTCAGAGAAGAAATGTATCAGCAGTGTCCTTCTCTGAGTTTCTACAATGTATCATTTTAATATAATGTGCATCCTCTGTTCAGAAGGTCGATCCAAGAAAACTTATAATAGTTGCACATTTTAAAGCAAATAAGATAAACACAAACTAAACTGAAGTGTTCTTTATAACTAAAATAAAATAAACTATCTCAGCCACTGGCTATCTGTTTGGAAAGATTAATATTCCCCACATAAGTAAGTGTGGATAATATGCAAAGTTCCTCAGTGTTGTATTTTGCATCTAACGTAGATGACAGTGATCAAGAGGGTAGTAAATTATACTGGCAAGCGTAGGCTCACTCATTATGGTTAATCTCTCATTTCCAGTGTTAATGTCTTACCGATCATAATGAGTTGACCAATGATAGAGTGATTGTACGATTCAAATTATTAGTCGTTTCTGGTAATTAGCTGGATTTAATGCTCTGGCAGAGGCTGGTGTTGCCAATGTGGCATATCTTAAAAAATGCACGCATTTGATAATCTGCGCTCCACATGAATCTTTAATGAAACACTCATTAGAAAACGCATGCCAAGAGAGTAAGCTCAAGTAAAGTGAAATAAAATAAGTTAAGGTAAAGAAGGGACACACCAAATCTCAATCTTCTCTTGAAGATGTTTTATATTTAAGTAATGCATAACATTCCTTTTTTGAGCAAACCAAAACAAACCTTTACAGACCGTAAGATACATGTTAACTCACAATATAGGAATATGACTCAGCCTTAAGTACATTTTTACGCTTGTCCTCATGCCATACCCCTATCTGGTGTCTAAATCAGTTTCATGATGTAAATAAAAATACTTGAATCTAAAAATGCATATAAACACAGTTAAGAAATTGTAAACAAAATATTGATTCACACTTCCTTGAAGGAAATTAAGTGTGAAATGAACCGTGACATAATTTGCATACATTTCTTCACTCATTAGAAAACGCATATCAAGCAAAATGGCAGATCTAAAATGCCTAAAGATGTGTATCATCTGTCCTACTGAAATTAATACATTACAATAAAAGTCGAGGCAATTGCCACCTTGACAGTCTAATTAACATTCTACCACACTTTTCGTTGGATAACATTTGGCAGTTGTGAACAAAAATGTTTTCATTTGATATTTTTAAATAAATCAACTCACAAAAGGATTTTTTGGGCGACAAGCTGTGACAGCCTAATAGGCTGCCAAATACAAATAATGGTTTTAGACTGATATATGTTTGACAGTGGGTGGAAAGATAATGCACTTTCCATAAGGTAGAGAGAGAAAAAAGTCCCATAATATGCCCAAAACCATAAAAAGAGTAACAGAGAGGCAGCAGACAACCATTGTCCAGTTTGCATAGTACAATTGAGGAGACATGGGGGCAAATATTGTACATACACTTGTTTGCAGGGTCTTTAATATTCTGAGAACAATACTGTTGTTTCTGAATGACTTTTTGTCCTACCTCTGGTGTGGCTGGGGACCCTCCGGCGGCCCGTTGACGAGCTGTGCATGACATGCTGGTAGTGAGACATGTCCGTTGGAGTGTTTGGGACACGGAAACTGTCCTGGAACCTCTGCATCAAATCCTCTACTGACTCCGTGTTTGGGTCAATGGCTACGAAAGAGAGAAACAAATAATCAAAATGGCCGGGCTGTCATGAGGCTTTAAAGTGAATGTCATTTTACAATAGTGACAGAGACACAATATTAAGCCTAATAAAAAACACAATGATGCATAAAGACAAACAACTAAAAACTGTTACACTTTGGAGAATAAGAGATGACAGTATTCTATGCATCAGGCACACTAGGCTGTCCCGTTCATAAACTATACAAAAGTGATTTTTCTTCCGTTCTATTTGTTTTCCCTGGCCTTTAATTGATTTCCTCAATTCAATATTGTCTCATCTCTACAGGGATCCTACCAACACTTCCTCTGATGTCCCAGTCTTTAAAACTAAATACTTAAAAACAAGAGTTGTTTTCCTACAACTGAACATTGGAAAAGGAAGGGACACAACATTACTATGACCTGTCTGTATATGTTCTGGATACTAATTTGTGCCAACACTAATTATGAGTAGAGACTATCCTCCATCGTTGTGTCCGACCTACACAAATATGTACATATTTAAAAGCAACCATGATATTCAACTACATGAAGGCCAATAGAACAGCCCTCTCTTACATGGCTTGTTTATTCATAGTGACATAAATATACTGTATGTTGGCTGTAATTTTAACTGTGACCCAAAACAAACAGCCCTGAAAACAATACTGTGAAAACAGCTCTGTCCCCAAACTTAGTTTAAGTATAGCCATCTCCAAAAGATGGGGCCATTTATCACACCAACCACCACTATGCCCACGTATCATCAACATCTTTTGATCTGTCAGTCTGGCTCTAAGGTGTACTCTTCCCATGAATAATGGTGATGTGTTGCTCCCAGAGGATGCTCAGTGTGCATGCCAATGAGCGTGCAAGAGCAGAACACTGAGGTGAGGAGGACAAGACTGAAAGTGAAGATGCAGGATTATTAACATTGTTTGTGATGGTATAAATGGAAAGCTTAAATCAAGAAATATAACTATAGGCTTTGCAGTGTGCTTCTGAACAAATCCATGTACTAATTAATATTGCTTCATATGCTTTTGGGGTGAGCTCACTCTACAAAAGTAAATGTTTCTTTGATCATGGGAATCACTGTTGGCAGGTCTCCAAAAATGGGCCCCAGTGAGCAGGTGCAAGAGATGATGCAAAGTGACCATGACCTCCTTTGAGGGACAGATTTTGGTTTTTGCCCTCCAGTCAAAGATATTTTTGCATATGAAACATTTCAAAGTCATCACAATACCTTAAAGTTGTTTGGTCCTTGAACAAAACTCCTAAACAAGGACACATCCTATTGTCCCTAAAATATTTTGTTAATAGTTTTATATAGTTTCAGAATATAACTTTTGTAAGTTGGTTGCAGTCTGCCAGAGATGTTCTATGTAAACATCTGTTCACACACAACTGCAAATGGAGTTGGAAGGTCGAACAATGTTTTGACTTTTTTAAAGGCATTAAATAGTTAATAGATTAATATAGCACTTTTTGAGTCTTCGCTAACCCTCAAAGCCCTTTTATTCATACACGTAAGCATTCACCCACTCAAACACATTCATACATAGGCAGAGGATGACAAACAAGGTTACACGGTCCAGCAGTGGCTCAGTCAGTCCAGCAGTGGCTCAGTCAGCAGGGACTGGACTGGGAATTGTAGGGTCGCCGGTTCAAGTCCCCGAACAGACTTGAAATATGGAAAGTGGACTGCTACTTGGAGAGGTCTCAGTTCACCTCCTAGGCCCTGCTGTGGTGCCCTTGAGCAAGGCATTGGACACCTCCAATCCCCCCTCCCCATTGCTCCCTGGTCGCTGCACAATAGCTGCCCACTGCTCCTAGTACTAGGATGGGTTAAATGCAGAGGACCAATTTCACTGTGTGTGCTCTGCTGTGTGCATGTATGTGACTAATAAAGATGGTTTCATTCATTCTACACAAACCATTTATAAACGTGGCCCAAGGACACGCCAACACGTTGACGCCATGGACTGGTGATTGAACCACCCACCTTCTAATTGAAGGACAACCGCTTTACCTCTCGACCACAGACTTTTCCAGTGCTATTTGGCCGGATATGTACTATCTTGGAAAAATTCCATTATAACATTTTGAATCGCTGTTATCGCTACAATAATTGATCCGAGATGCATCGGAGGCAATCACAAGGCTAAAGGGGAGTCAAGCACAGTCAAGCTGTTCAACCAATGCCTTATCGACAAAGCGAACATTGACTCTATGAGAAGCAATACAACTGCAATGTATAATCTATGCCATTTATTTTTGGACATGAATGATAGAAGAATGCATTAATAGGGAGGGAGAATGCTTCGAACAGAGCCATCACACTGATAGCCAGTTGTGTTTCTCCATAATAAAACAAAAAAAACTTAGAACAGAAATATTTTCACTGAACAAAAAATAATTCAGGTTGCATTCAGACGCTTGATGCTGAAGCAGTTACTGCAGCTGATGCTTCTGGCTATGTTGTTGTTGCAATCTGAAGTGTGTGTACACCAACCCTTGGCTGTGAGTGGGATCTGCTTGTGCCGAACTACTGCTTTTGAACACATGATACAGATACTAAAACATAGAGTTCCCTACAATTTCTGGCATCAACTTGCAAAGGAATTCCCCTCTTCACTACTTTCTTAAAATCAACTAACGAGTCACTTCTCCAATGTATGTAGGAATGTGCACTGTGGAGCAAACACAGTGCGTCACTTCTTATTTGGATTAAAAACATAACCCAAACATATATAAGAGTATCTCCTAGCAAATAAAGCACACTTTGTGAAAAAAATACATCGTATAATAGGTTAGTTCCCAGGTACACTGGCAAACAATCCAAAGTATGATTAGATCACAGAATAGACCCTATATATTTTGGCAATTACAATGTTTTGTTCGACTGAGTGTGGATACATGCGTCATCTATGTGCATCTATTGACTTTGTAGTATGCATTTAAGAAAACATCAATAAAGACAATCTCCTCTCTATGCGCATCAAAACAGTCCTTGGAGACATAAATCACATTTCAAGGCTATACTGTATAGAGGAGAACTTTTTCTCCGTTATGCATCCCACATTGTAACTTTAACAGTGAAGGAAGTTATGGCCCCGGCCGTGGCGAAACTGGCTGGGGCACCTGCACCGTATGCCGGCCACCCGGGTTCGATTCCCGACCCGTGGTCCTTTCTGGATCCCACCCCGACTGCCTCTCCCACTTTCCTGTCACTCTCCACTGTCCTATCCGATTAAAGGCAAAAAGCCCCCCAAAAATAACTTAAAGAAAAAAAAAAAACAGTGAAGGAAGTTATGAGCTTACACACACTCAGCCTGTAAAGCTGACCAATTTGTTTGGAGTTTTAAACAACAACGTGCCTCCAATTGAGCTGCAGTGTCTTTATAAAAGGGCTACATTTGTTATAGTGAATACAACTTAGGTTCACATAACGGTTGAAGAAGCTCCGTTCCCTGTACGCTTTACAGTAGTGATAATACAGGTACTTGGGCGAAACAAACAAAAACGCCGGAGTGGGTTGCACTTAAGCTTTGTCCGGCCATGACTGAGGAGATTGTGTGACAGAATGTTTGAGGTTAACTGCTTGCATACATATTTCATGGCCTCCTGGAGCTCTCTTTATCTCTCTTAAGACACCACACTTTCTTTGTTCCTTTTCGAGGAAAGGAGAGCTGATAAGTCAAGCAGAGGTGCCTTGAGCCACAGTCTCGTTGGGACAGATTTGAATAATTTGTTTATAATGGCTCTCATGACCTTTTATGGTTGAGTTCATGCTTCTTTCCATACAAACACATACACCTTAAAACTTCCAAACCTAAAACAGCAAGGAAAGTGCTCCATAGAGTGCAAAAACTGCCCCCGACCCCCTCTTTTGGCAAGCATTTAAATGTGAAACAAATAATTTTGCTAATTTCCAACAAGATAGCACTCCATCTTTTCACTAACACACCTCTCCTCTTTACCAACACTCTTTAGTTAGACTAAAGCATTGCAAGACGTGCAAGCCTGCCCAACCATCAATACAAGACACACATGTTCATTTTCTGCTGTACTTGTTTTTCCTTTGGGATTTTTTATTTTTATTTTCCTAATTGCTTACATCTTTCAGAAGCAGCTACCCAGACACTTTATTCTGATATTTGTTTTTCCCCAGACCCAAAGTCCACACTGGCTTCTCATGTTGAGTTCAATGACAGCTAAAGCTCTGGTGCCTCTATTTTCTCCTTTTCATCTGCCTTATCTGCAGTTACTCCCTTATCATGTGTTAACAGTGTCTCATAAGCAGTAGATGTAAACATAAAGCTGCCTCAGTCAACTTATTCCTGGTTGTCTCACGGTGCCAAGTACATTTTCTTTTTTTTTTGGACTGCAAACTTATTCTTGTTTATGCAGGTTTTTGTGACTGTGTGTAGGTTTATGCATGTGTTTGTTGTTGTGTATGTAAATGTTTACACACGTCTTAACTCTAGTCCAGCTTTTATTTTCCTAAATCCTGTCTTTAGAGTGCATTGCTTTCACAGCTGTGTGTGAAACGCTGCTGTGGAATCCAATCCCTATTTTTGTTCTATTTATAGACAATACCCAAGTAATAGAATGCCTGTCAAACTGAATGAAAAGAAGTAGAAAAACAAAATCAAGTAGCTTGATAATAACATCCACAGGGAAACTATTACATCAAATATGATGATGTACATTTTAATGGACATATAACACATAACAATGAGGATGTTGTTCTACTGTCCACTCCAAACATAATCCAACACACCTGCTTTCCCTTCTTTCTCCAATTTACAAACCTTCATACCCTGGCCACCACTGGGACATTCACTCCAGACATGTAGTCAGTTTTGTAGTTATGGTCCACAAATGTAACGAGAGCATCACTAGATAGGCAACATGCAATAAACAATATAATTACGTGCAGGCGTGGTAAACAATGAGACAACGTCTAATTTTGTAAGGTTAATCGCTATTTTCTTTCACAGGCTTATTTGAAAAGACCATTCCTAATTGACATTGTCCACTCTGCCCATACCTCCTCATTCAACAGTGTAAAGTGTTTAAATACTTTCAATGTATTCCACATATGTATATATTTCACATCCTCAAATCTTTATTGTTGTTATTGTAAATATTCTTCTCTCTTTTTGCACTATTTTATTTATCTTATTTGCACCATGTATGTTGAGTTGTTGGAGGAGCACGCGACATAAGATTTTCATTGCCAACATATACGTTGTATATGCTGTGCATATGACCAATAAAGCCTTGAAACCTTGAAACCTTGAAACTTTGAAAAGAACAAGGAAGCAGACAACAAAGTAAATCAACTATTTCTATAAGTCCAGATATCAATGCATTGCATCTTTTTGAATCATTTATGCTGAGAGTGAGAGAAATCTAATATTGTACTGTGTGGTATATGATTCATTGTTTCTATTTATTTGGACTACTGTCTATAAAAACTTGATCCCAGATACATTACAATATTAAAATATGAATAAAAGTGGCATAAGATGACAGCTGTTTATTTTACCACCAATTGTGTTTGATTGCAATTTATTTTCAAAGTCGTCATCAATTGAGAATACAGTATACTATTGGCTACTACCAATTATCCAAACAATTACTTCTACTATTATAGTTGGTGCTACCAATCCAATAACAATACAGATCAAGGTGCATCCTATAATACACCGTAATTGCAATAAAATGTTATTGAAAGATTCACTGATGAAGCACTCGTATGCAGATGCAGAATTTTCTATATATATATTTGTATTGGTATTATGAAGAAAACCTGATACAAAGACGCCTTTATCTGATGCCCCTCACCTTCACAGAAAATCCTATTCAGCACAAGGAAGGGCAGCGGTTGTTCTCTCAGCAAAAAAATAAACTGAAGGACCAGCTACTCCAAAAAAGCCAAATGAACAAGACTAGGCCGGCTTTCACCGAATCGCTGATACAGCCTATGGGAATTTTTTTCTGTCAGAAACTGAAACCTTTGACCATGACTCTCTGTCCATAAATAGTGTTTGACCCTTATTCCTCTCAGACTCAAGAAGATATACCCCCCTCCCTCTGCAGAAAGTCAGTGAGATACGATGCAACGTTTTCAGGCTCTTCAACAAAGCCCGGGGGTAGGTGGTGATTTGGCTTGCAGTGCAGCTAGGAAGATTGATTAGAGTACTCTTATTCCACGCATAATGTCGTATTAGACTGTGTAGGATTCAGCCCACATCAAGCCACATTCAATTTCAAACGTCAAAAAAACACCTACTAAAAGACAAATATAAAAAACTAAACTAATAAAATCACAGAAGTTGGTAACAAATGTGCTAAAACTATTAAGCAGGTATTGCTAATTTAGTGTCAATTTTTGACATGTTTTAACAATTGAGAGTCAGTTATGGAACTTTTCGAAGCCATCCCGCCCGACATTCATATACACAGTAACAGATGTAGCCACGAGGGAAATGCCGGAAACACTTCTGAAGATCTTTGGACCCTGCCAACCCCTGCTGTTTTAATATGGAGGAAATCTGCTAGAGGGAGAACAAAAAACAAGATCTGAATGAATTAAATTGCTGGACATTTTTTTTTTTTTTAATCATTAACTACCTTTTATTGATTCCTTTCACAATTATTTCTCTATTCAGCCAACATATGCCTACACGATATGGGCACATACACATTCGCACACACTTTAGTCACATCTCTATTCTCTTGTTTGCTCTGCTCCCCTTCACGGCTAAGGAAGCAAATGAGTGCAGAGGGGATCGATAGGAAGGAAACAGGGGGTACATGCCAGCTCTGATTCCCTCTGTGATTTATTATATTTGCAATTGTTCCAATAGGAGCAGAGCAGTAAAGCTCTTTTGGATTTTTCCTGACAGCACTGCTACTGGAATGGTGGCAGGTACATGAGAGGAGAGTAAGAGGTTAGACAGATACATAGAAAAAGAATGAAGGGTCGGAAAAAACAATGGATACAGAGATGAATGGAGAAGGGACAAGACAGGAAAGAAAGAGCCAGCTGTGTGAGGAAGAGATGGAACGACAATGGGGTGTTGGAGCAAAGACAAAAGGATATTCTTTTGGGAATAACATGCAGATGAGAAAGCCAGAAGGGATAAAGAGCAGCAGGTAAATTAAGCCTTACATGAAAATATGAGGAGATGGAAAGAGACAAAATAAAAAGAGGAAAAGAACATGACGACAGAAGGAAATACACTCAACATACAGTAAGAGAGAGGAAAACACTTTTTTTTTTGTATCATGTGGCCTAGAATAGGTTTAGATATGATAGTCTTTTTTTGAAAAATGTTAATTTGGTTAAATGTCCTTAACCCATATCACAAAACAATCTTATATTTTTTCATTTACATTTTTTTTTATATATTTTTTATAATATTTAAAAAAATAATGGTTTTATTTTGCACTTGATAAACATTAAGCAAATAATGGGATGTAATGCTTACCCTTATATAAGAAAAAAATCAGGAACATATTTCTAATCTAAAAAAACAGTTCAGATACCGAATGAACCATGCTAAGGCAATGCCACTGTTATAGTTTCAAAGGGTTCATGGAAGGAGATTAGAAAAAAAAATATTAATAATAATAGTTTGACTCGTGGTTTTGCAATTGTCTCCTATGGCGATGTTCATGAGACTACAAATGCAAATGTATTGACGATTGAAAGCACTCAAAAAGATATCTGTGGAATTCAAAACACAAGGATGAGACAGAAACCCCCACTCTAAAGGATTTGCACATTTACTGTATCAAGTCCCATCATCCCCAGCTGCTGCAAAAGCATGAAATGTTCCATCTTAGTGAGACACTTTTCCTTTCTCCTAGCTTTTGACTCTACTTGTATATTTTAAGGCGTCTGCTGTTTCCTGAGGAACAAGACTTAAGTGCTATCTATAGCTCGGCTCTTGCCAGTGGCCAGAATAAAATATGGATGTGTCTTCCCATGCTGTGGCAGTTAAACATCACAGGCTAAGCTCTGACCTCCAACTGCTCCAGACCAGCTGAGGCTCCTGACTGTCAATCACAAATACATGCAGGTCATGAAGTATAAGAAACAGATCCCCATACAATAATGTTTCACATAAATGTATCCGTGTGTGGCAATGTGGAAGGTGGTGACTTATAAGTGAATTATTCTGTAAATGTTTAATAAGGAACAATGACGTGCAGCCTATTCCTGGCAGGAAACACCTGGAAACATCTATCATAGGCCGGTAAGCAATATTGTGCTTAGCTGAAGGTGGTGAGGAAATAGGGATGGCATGATTTCTTCAAACAGATATCCTCAATCTCCATGCGTGTCAAGTGGCTCTGTGAATATTTCATTTGAAATGGTCTGGGTAACAATGATAATATGCATAATGTAATAGTCACAAACACATCCATACATGCATGCACGCCTTTTATGCCGGCTGAGCAACAAACACAGGCAGATAGAAAATGATATCTTCCATTGAAACACCATTAACCATTCCCAAGATGCATTGTAGAACATATTTCTGATCCTTTCTTATAAAACAAGGCAGTAACACTGTCAACAAGGTATGCTCAGGAGGGTTGATGGTTGTCCTGTCTAATCTTATAGAAAAACAAGCTAGAAAATTTCACCATAAGCACTCAAAATCAAGTTAACTAACCAACCTCTAAGATATTAATTATGTCTGAATATAGGTGTCATTTCAGAAGGTTATCTTAATGCATTGGAGAGTTTTTTTCTTAGCTCCTTGTATATGAACAGCACCAAGATTGTTTTAAAATGCTTTAGGGTGTCACAAATGGGTTTAACAATCCTCCTTCTCATACACTTTGATGAGTCACCCTCACACATTTCAGAAAAAGCTCATCCAGAGGGTCTCTGACCTAATGGGTTCAGCTAAAATGGCAAAAATCCAGCTGGGCTCTGGGGAAAGCCTCGTGTGCATTTGGCAAAAATGGCAGGAAGTCATCCCAATTATATCCTGTTTCTGCAGCAGTTCAGTGTTGTATTGGAACACTCTACCAGCCTATTAGTCTGTGAGTGCTCAGAAGTGGTTATATCCCTTAGAGCTTTTAAGAAAGTGTTCAACCAAAAAAATGGAGGTTCTGGTCAGTGTATTGTCCTTATACCTGACTGAAAACTCTGAGCACGACAGCAGCAATTTGTATAGTGGTTACCTTTCTCAAAGGGTAGGCTTCCACATAATCCAAGCGTAGCAATTTGGGTCAAAGCAATCTACTTCTGCTCCTGGATTTTGACCTTCTCCTGCATGTCTTCTGTGCCTCTCTATGTTCAGCTGCATGAAGCTCTTGAACATCTTAGCCAAGGTGAACAAAATGAACTCGGTGGACAAGTGGGGTTAATTCCCGACTGAAAGCTCTCCTCTAAAGCTCCTTCACTGCCACCTTTCTCTTTCCTGTGTGCTGGGGATCTTTGGGGAATACACTTTTAATTCTCTAATAACACCACATGTAAAGTAAAGATTGGTGAAATGGTGAAGCGTTTATCATCATCCAAAAATGTAATTGAGTTGACCAATTTCCTTTTTTTCAGCCCAGGGTTAATAACCAATTAATTAATTTCAGATCTAAATGACTTATATCAAATGAGGGAGTGGAGTCCAGCTAAAAACAAAGTTTAAACCTTATTTTAAGGCATTTCTGGATGCTGGCAGAATTTCCATACAATGCACCATACTAATCTTGCAGTATCTCAATGTATCTGTGTTGGGGCTTTTTGAAATTGTATATTTTATTAGCATAGACCTAGTTTGTATAATAGGACTTAAATATGTGCCTCACTGGTTGAGGGGTAACCTCCCCTGTTTCTGTTTAAAAAAATACCTCTTGGCTTTCACATCAAATATGAATGATTTGGATATGTTTAATTGCCGTTTTATTTAAATATTGTTTTCATGAATATCAACAGTGTAACACTTGGTTTTGACTGCAGAGTAAAATGACTGATAAAACATGTTCTATATTAATATTGCCTTTTCTTTCAAGAGTGTAACCGGGGACAATTCCAGCCGATGTAGGAGCGGAAATGAAGGAGAAAAGACATTATGCAAATATAATTATGATAGGGTGCCAATTTATCAAACACTGAGGTAATTCATCACACCCAGAAACAATTCTGTTAATTTAATATGCTGCAAGCAACAAAAATGTTCATGGAATTGCATATTGACCAAAAGCATGCTTTATAGCAGTAGCAGCTACAGCTCCGAATTATCTCCTGAACAACTCAAACACATAACGGACATATGTGGTTTAAAGCAATTTAATGGCTTATATTCAAACCTGAACATTTAAATTGTCTTATTCTTTTATTGCATAACAGGATCTGTTAATATCATATTTAAATACAAATGACACTGTTTGCGTTTCCCTTCTCGTGTTGCAGTTTTAATTACACAAATAAATCATTGAGCTTTCCAGGCAGAGCGTTGTGGTGCCCATTAGTCTATTTTTATGTTTGTTGATATCCTTTAACTGCTTATTCTCTTTTAGCTTGTTCAGTTTGGTTTCCTAGAGTATTCATACCTCCAAAGACAGTGTCTACGTGAACAGTTTGAAAAATAGCACAATAACTTTAAGGAACTTAAAGTGTTTGAAATACAGGGAGCACAGGAATATTGAGGGATATATTGGCCTTTAGATTTAGGAGAGCTGCCCAATCCACATTTCAAAACAGCCTCATAAAGATGGCTCAAGAGTTGGCATGATATCGACCCACAAATATCGATCTGGCTTGGCCTTGGTGCTTACAAACCCATTTCTACTGGCATGTATTGTTTTTCTCCATTTCTGACAAAGGCCTCACGTAGGATTGGATTACTCGGGCTTCATTTATCAATGAGTCACTACACCTGGACTCCTTCTATTCACCCATTTTGTATTTTTGTCCTCTTTACTCCAACTCCTCTCGTCAGCTGCTGTGCTGTGCATAGAGGGGTTTGCTCATGTGTTGCTTTGAAATTTCGTGAAAGCACAGCCCATTAGAGTTTTCAAAGACCATGACTGATGAAACTGGCAATGACCAGTTCATACTGTGGGTAGAGTAAAATTGCATGATGGACTGCTTAAAAAATGTCACATTTATTGTTTTTTTTTGCCCAAGTTCATCTTGGAAAAATCATTCTAACATACAGCTCACATGCTCGATACATCGATCATGCAGTGATTTGTGTGCACACTGGTACATATGCTTCACATGTGCATCTTTAAATCATTGTTTTCATCTTATTAAATTGCCCTCATTAAAGAGACACAACTTAAATACTGTCCGCAGATAAGGCAAAAGGAAGATTAGGAAGTCTTTGTAATTAACTCTCATCTATTTATCATGGGGAAGCATGAAAGTATTAATCAAAACATTACCCTGAGCTAGCTTGAGCGTGCCAAGCTGGCAGCCATTTCTCATCAATGATGTCACATTAGCGATCTGAAGCTTGACACTGGATTATTACTCTCCAGTCCTGAGTTCAATTAGAGCTCAGTAAACACTCAATACGCTTTGTAATGACAGGGGTTGTGTTGATGATGAAACAATCTTTTGTTATTATTATTTATTTACTACATCATTAACATTGTACATCTAGAGGAGTCACAATAATGTGTTGAAGGCTTTTGCCATAGTTATGACTGCGATACCACATAGAGCCATGGTAGGTAACTGGATGATTCATCCCTGCCACGACCTTTTTCATTCCAAGGCCACTGAGATAGTATATAGCAGTGAGTGGCAGAAGCATTGGTGTGGTTGAGTTGTTGTTGAGAGAATTTACTAAAGAAAAGTTATTATTTACAAAATGGTTTTCTCTGCTGTGCCTTAGTCGTAACTTGGGAAAAAGGAAGAAAGAACATGTAGATACACTGTACTTGATGGAGTCAGGAGGATAACAAAACAAAAGTGCTATTTGTTCAGATTATGTGGAGTGCCTCCACAAGGGGTGCAGAGGGAATCTAAAAATCCCCTGTACTAGCAAGGGATCTTTGTCGACTGTCTCTCTTTTGGCTATTTTTAAGCAATATTTATTTAAGCAATGTCTACTACCTCAAAGTTATAATCTAACTGTGTTTTAGCAGATTGCTACAGTAAGAGCAGAGTGAGCTACATTTGGTGCCCAAGGCTTTATCTGTGTTTACAATATAAATACCCAGTAATTGCATTCAGCGGTCTTTACAGACAACATCATTTCACTGAAAGGAAAGAGAGGCACAACAGAAAAGCCTTTTAGGGATATTGACATTCTTAACTATAATAGAAATATTAATTTACTGGTCAGGCTTTTTGCAGTCACTAAAAAACATATAACCCTAGATTTAGCACTTTTTCTAAAGCAACCCTGAAGCATTTAAGAGAACAATTACAATACTGAAAATATGAATTTGTCCATTTGTTAGATCAGTTTTTCAACTCAACAACGGCTTTTCAGGGGGAAAAGAACAGCGATCTCTTAAAGCTTTGAACAACTTACTTTTACACAGTGATTGATTAAAAACAAGAATTAAAGTTGATTTGTTGAGAAATATTGTATATTTGAAACTCAAAAGTTAATGCACATGTTGCAGGCAGAGAACTGTTGCTCAGTGTATTCAATCACAGGATTATACAAACCCACATTTTGCTGCCTCTTCTGACTTGTGATAACACTATTATGCAAGTACAATAATACATTAATATTGTCAAAATTGTAGCATCTAAATGTGCTGCTCACCTTGCCTTACAGTTTGTGTTAGACAGGACTGATGAGAGTCATGCTAGATGGGAATTGGATGGATTGCTTGTTATTACTGTGAGGATCAGATCAATGGCCACAGCCAAGAAACCGTGGGCATTGTGTTGGCAGAGTGCTGGTGTGAAGTGCTAGCCCAATCACATCTGAAGTAGTTCAACTGCATGCACACCGTTGAGTGCTTGTGCTTTGAGATTTTCTCTGAATCAAGCATTTATTATTTCCAGCTCAATTTCTCATTTGTGACCATTAGTATGCACATGTTCTAAATCCACACAAACATGCAAAGTCTAGAAGAAAATACTACAAATTAAATAAGCCATGATTATCCAATATATAAGCAGTGACATGGTGCTCAAACGCCAAAAACAAATGATGCATGCTTTTACAGTTGATAGAGAGCAAAAACACACAGTCCTTTTGTTTGGTCTCTGCCCCGGTGATGTTGACTCTGGTTTCTTAGACAATATTACATGTCTACCATTCAACTTGCTTAAATCCTGGCAACTCCAGAGCATCTAAACCATTCACAAAGCATTTGGCAAACTGTTAACTGTTAAAAAAATCTCTGCTAAAGAAAATACTTTACCACCAAGTGCTTTAAGAGGTAACTCCTGAGTTAAAAAAAAAGAGAAATTCAGTAGAGTTGAGATTTTTAAATATATGCACAAAACGATACCAACTTTGTGTGTTGAATCCAAACTGGGCCTTATAAAGCAAGTACCACCTTGAACAAACTTCAGCAATTCCAGTAGATAATAAAACGCTATTACACAAAATTATGATTCTTTTTTTTATACGTTATGGAAGTTACTGTCAGTGTTTTATCAGAGTGAAACTAATGAAAGATTGTGCCTCAGGCCATTGAGAATGAGGATTGTTCAGAGAAGCAAAGTTGCGATCCATACGCAACAACAGCTGTTGAGAAACATGTTCAGCTAAAATCCAATTGGATCCATTTCAATTATTCAGGGCAAGATAACTTATTTTATTTTATAATATTTTAATAACTGCTTGTTTGAAAAAGTAGGACACAAAACAGTTGCAGAGGCTTGTAAGCGCCCACTCAGATAGCTCAGAAGACGACATATCTATATCCATCCATGTATGACTCAACGTACCTGATATGTAAAATTTGCCCTTCTAACAACAAGAGCTACAATTGTAGGTGAGCAGTGGAGGAAGCATCCTGCTGATGTGCACTGTAAGGTGGGAGGGAGCGGTATGTGTAATAAAAGCTGATGCTGATAACTGGTCCCTGAGTGCTCATCACAGAACAAGATTTCCAGCATGCCGCTAAGGTTTTCCTGCACATGGATTTACACCGTCCATGCTGCCCAAATTCATTCCCAAAGCCTTGGGAATCTCAATGAATAATGAAATTGACAGGCCTCATTTGTTTGGTTGTCCATGTAACAAAAGCCAACGCCAGGCACAACCCTGTGAGGCATAGCCATAATCCCCGGGGATAATACTATTGAGTTCAGTTGAATGGGGTTATCTGTCAGCAAGGACAGACAGATAAGGGATGACTGGTATTTGGAGACTTTTCAAATGCCGTGCAGTATAGAACAGGTGGGACGGAAGTTAATCGCCCCTGTATTGAAATGTCTACGCTTTATGCACAGTAGAGAAGGGGAAGCAGAGGCATCAAATTAAATGGTTTGTGTAATAATCTTAGGGACAATGACAGACTGTTTAGGATATTAATGGTATTGTTTTTAAAGTACTGTATTTGAAAAGAAAGAATCACCATACTACGACCATTTGTGTTACTTTTATACAGAGGTAGAGTCCTGGTGTAATGTGTAATCTGTGTATTGAATTTAATATTGCCAACATCCAATGATTTTACAGTGGAGTTGTATGTCCCTCGAGATTCATTGTTTTGATAACTCTCAACATTTCTTATAGTAATTGTCAGTTTCTCACTCAGTTAAGGGTGTGTCCACATGCATTACCGATCATCTTATGTTGATGTGTGTGTGGGATATATTTTTCTCTATTCATGATTGGTTTTCTTGGCTCTTTCCTTGGAGGCATTGGGGGATATTAAAACATGTTTGCTCTCTTGCAACAATTGCATAATGCGGCACTTGGCCCAAAAGACAGGCTTGTACAGTAAGAGCCTTGACCTCTCTGACCTCAGCCTTGCTTCTCTTCTCCCAGTGGCTAATCTCAACATGCTGCCTTTTCACTTGGGAAAAGAGCAGAAATTAACCTCTATCCTTTCACTTTTTTGCATAATTGTCTGTTTCATTTTTAAATAATGTCTGACCATAATAGATTCAAGCTTTAAGTGTTGGTCCAAAAGTTTCTATAATCATTCTCAGTTTTGGTTTTGGTCAGAGACTATGTTCAGTTAAGGTTTGTTTTATCACAAAAATAAGAACAAAAAAAATAGTGTATTTATGATTGCATCCCATTTGCATCCATTCAAATAATGTTGATAACATGAAACTTAAATCATAATCAGCTTTCTATGTTGTCCCATGTGCAAAGTGTATAAGTTTAACAAAATAATGTTGAGCAGTTGATCAATTTTTTTAGCCTATTTTCAGGAAGTAAGTTCACAGGCAGAAGCAAAAAGCTTATGGAAATCCGGTTTTGTGAAGTGATAAATACTATGGGAGCAAAAGGGCATTTGGACAAACTTCGGCCATGCATAATTCAGTGTGACATAAATAACCAGGGCAGCCTCATACTTAGTCAGCACCCTTTAATTATCAAAGCTGTGCTTTACAGAGGAGCACCCCAAGTTCATCAGGATATGATATCTACATAGCCTGAGATTATAATGTCTGGAATACGTTTAAGGCAATCTCTGCACCAGAATTTTTGAAGCATCATTTCCAGTTTTGTCACAGATGGCAATAGCACTTTTGCCCCCGCTTGAAGTGAAGACTCCCGGCTATGTTTAGCAAGGGTCAACGGGCCACCCACTGACACACCTCCGCATCTAATCAGCCACACCGATGGCCCCTGTCACTTGACCTTTAGACATTACATTAAATTACACTGCACTGCATCACATTACTGCTCTTCACTCGGAGCCGATGGCTATTTTAACTGAGTGTGTATGAAAGAAGATGGCTTCACTATTGGATTCAGAAAGAAATGTAGTTAACACTTAACAATATTACTCGTATAATATAGGATTCTTATCTGTACCCGAGTGATGTAATGGCGTGCATAAACTGCTGATTTCTGACAAAATGTAAGCAGGACATGCTGTGCTATCAAGAACACGGTTGAGCTGGCCGGAGCCACAGTGAACTGTCCAGGCCGGGCCATCTGGGGAGCTGGCACTGAGAGCCACCACGGAAGTGCAAATCATCCTCTCAGAAACGACCACTGAGCAAAACAGATTTTCTACGACAACTACATCATACCGTTAAACTCACAGCTGTCACATTAATCTTTGTGGTATGCATACAGCAGTTGTTTCATCACTTTTACAAGTGAAAAGTATTTAACCTACCTCGTTTTTCGAAAGAATGTTTAATCTCATTTTCTTTGCACGTCATGTCTGTGTGCCCTGCGATGTTCACTCCGTAGTCCTCCTGGAACATCCCGTCACTCAGCTTGTTGTGGAGCTGGTTGGGCGTGGAGTTCAGGGAGCGTCCACATTGGTCGTCGTCATCGCAGTCGTAGTCATCAAGAATGGGCGTCTCCCGTATAGGCATACCAATGACTGAACTCCCGTGCTGGTGTGTGTTTCGAGAGCCCCTGTAGCTGTCTCGGCCCTGGGGTCCAAGCAGAACAGAGGGAATGTAGTGGATCTCATGGGTGGCCTCGGTGCTGGCACTCTTCTGTGGGATACGGCGGCGCTTGCACCACCGGTGGCGCGTATACAGGACGAGCGTGAAGAGGAGAATAAGAAGGAGGAGAGCAATGAGGCCTCCCTGGATCAGAGGAAAATAGAAAAGAAAAGAATATAAGTGAAGCACACAAGGAAAACAATGCTTATGATCACACTTAATTGGTAATGTCGTTATTTTACATTGTACACAACAATACAAACACAATACACCTATAACAATAACTGCTCCAGTGTAACTTATATTAGGTTGAATGGCAATGAGTACCAATTGACAGCTATTGAAAGAGTTCTAGCACCCGCCACTTCATTAAGTTAGTTCTCCAAATAACAAGAGGCAGGTAACAATCAGAGACTGAATCATTTGTGCCTATGCTGCTCACAAGTGCATTGTGCAAGTAGGAAATTATTTATCACTTGAAAATGGAGCAGTCACAAAATGATCTAGCTTCTTTTGAAGGAGAGGTTTTCAAACAGTGTGCCTAACATCAAACAGTTTTAAACAACTGGGCCACAAACACCCCTTGTATCCACAAATTTACATCACACAATATGTAAAACCTTTATGAATGCATCATGTTACTATTGTTGTTGTAATAATGTGTCTTACTTTAATTTGGAGGATTTATTTGAAATTACTGTACAGCTCATTTCAGATGTAGTGCCAGAGATACACTCCTTCATATCCATTCACAGACAAAGTTGGTGATGTACAGGATACAACGTACCATTATAAACATAAACACATGCATCCAAACATCATAAACAAAATTATGACAGCTTATGACAGCACATTATGATGTTACAGCAAAGCTACGAGTAAGGATCACACTGTGGGTTTCTGTTCATGTCATTCTGTCTATAGATGCTCTCATGCACAGAAACGGCAATCAAGCAGAAATCATCTTTGTGGAAAACTGCTACAACTGGATTCCTATCTTTAGAGTGTCACACACACACCAATGCAAACCTCTCTTTTTCTCCTACGGTCCTTTCTCCTTCTTTTTGTTGTCCTGTAAATGCACCGCAGCATCACATTCAACCACGGTTCATTCGATATCTCACCATCACAGAAACATCAAACACCCTGCCATACATGCTGTGACTGGATGATAAGGTAAATCCATATGCACAGACAGAATGGTGGAAAGAAAGGGAGGCCATGACTTATTCTTTGATTTTTCCACAATGACAGCCAATAGGTGAGACGCAGCGTTTGATTCAGCGGGACACGGCGACCTGAAGGCGATATATATTCGCATTGTCAGAAAGAAAATGCAGGGTCAGCGTTTTTGCTTGACATATTCAAAGATGTGGTGATATTCACAAAATTACACACATGCACACACGGATGGCCATGTGCATACGATTCAGCCACAGGAGCGTGAACATAAAGATGGTTGTGCAAATGCACGCACACACACACGAAAATAAACTCAGGACAGAATAATGAATAAAATCCTAAAGGGGTCATTCATCACAACATTTAAAATTCCATCTTCATGACGAAAAACAAACCCCTTTGAAAGTATAACTCATGCACGGCTGGGTGTCCATAAATCAAACAATGCTGAGAGGGGAGGGGCCCAGAGAGCACTAGTGCCACGGACAAACTTGTTCATTAATCTCCAACAGGATGGCAGCTTTGCAGAAATGCAGTCCCACAAACTCCCCTTTGTTTGCACTTTTACATAACTTCCCCTGAAGAATGGCCAACACACATGAAGGCTGATATTTCATTTTAGCAGCAGAGTGATAATGGAGTGACATCGTATGACTCTGCAGCACAACTAAAGGGACTGCAATGAAAAAGATTAAAGTGTTGAAATCTCAGCTTCACAATGGCTTTTTATCAGCCAAAAAAGTAAGACATGAATGTGTTCTGTAGCTAGGCAATGTCTTCAATCATCTCGGCACTGCTGTAACACGGCAGTTGTCACTGGAAACTAAAGAGGAAATTGTCCATTTGTCATGGAAATGTCAAGTAATTATAGCTCTAACAATGACAACATGCACTGCTAGGACACACTTGACATTTAAAACCTTAATTACCCTCCGTTTTAATATGAATACTGCAGACTTGGTGCACAAGTCACAGTATAGGCATTCTAGGCTTTACAAAGTACAAACAGCCCTACTAAAAAGCTATATATATACTGCATATATCACGTCAGCTTTTGTCTTTGCGTATTTTGTTAATTTGACTCTCACATCAGCTTGCTCAAAATACTCTCAAATTCCCCTTCCTGTATCATGTCACAATGTTTTCCTTCACGCTTCCCATTGTTCTCACTTTTTGTTCTCTCTCCTTCTCGATTACCGTGCGTCCCTCCGTCTCCATTACCCTTCATGTTTGATCACATCTTTCTTCCACTCAGTACAATAGCCATATAAATTCACAGTGGCAGATGTAGCCATGAGGGAAAATGGGTTTTCTGTTCATCCTCAGGCTTCACAAATCCCTACTGCTTTAGTCCTAAGTGACTTCACAGGGTGGAGGGTGGCCATGATTCCACTCTGTTCTATAGTGTAGGTTTACTTCAGCCAGTATTTATTTCCGTTACTTTGCATTCTTTTTTTTTTCCTCAATAACACTCATTTTCCATCTGAATCCCCTTATTTTTTTCTTTCGCCTTTTGTTCCTTCTCTGCATCCTTCTCCCATTTGCCTTCCCATGTTAATGTCCCATGTTTTCCCTGTTGTGCATGGCTTTTACCTCTCATTTTCTTCCCCATTTTCCTCTCCTCTGTGGATCATGTTGTCTCTTTCCTTTCATCATTTCCTGCCAGGCTCAATTGCAATGCTTTCATCCCTTTTCACTTACTTTTTATCCTCAGTGTTTTACAGATTGGATGTAGAGTTTGGCGAGGAAAACCTGCAATGAATTATTCAGCACATTCTCTAACCTTATTTTAACAGACATAATACCAGCAAATTCCTAGGATTAAGCTCTTACCTTGGTTTAGCCATGACAGTCATCTTAAAGGAAGGAGAAGGACAGAAGTGTGTTTGTACTTTTTGTTGGAGCATATAATAATAACCAGTGATATTCATAACAATATAGCCCGAGTGCATGACCTCAGAATGAATCTGGAAAGCGGTGGAGAAATCTATGAAAGTCTGATATTAAGGGAACAAATATTCTTATGAATATTAAATCATGCTGCCACTGGGGCATGTTTACAGCACTGGACTTGTTCTAGTGGTTACCATATTTCATAAAGCTCTGCAAAAAAAGAAAATCCCTGGATGAGAAAAAAAAATCAATGCTGCACATTGGCAAATATGAGCATAATACATTCTAGTAATTTTGTTTAATCCCAGAACAAAACCCATTAGACTAAAAGATGCCCCAATATGTGAAAGCAATGAACAAAATGTGTCCAGATGGCTGGCTTAGACAACAGTGCAATGTAGTTAACATGGCCTCCAGAAATGTACTTTTTGTTTTTGTTGTGTGTCTGTTTTAGGAGACAGACGTTTTATGTTCTATGTACAGTAACTGTAATATCCCTACAGGCACAGCAGAGACGATTCAGTGTAGCTGTTCATGTTCAGGGATAATGAAAAACCTGCAGAACTGTATTTGCTCAACAGTAACATATTGTGGGGACTAGTTTAAGTAGCATAGAGTCATGAGATTATAAACACACAGCAAGAGTTCATTAAGCGATTTGATGATTTTGATAGAAGTGAATGTGAATTAAAGATATTCCAGCTCTGATTAATGACAATCGGACTGTTGTGTGTTCATGTAATAGGTAAGAACATGAGAGGTTAGGGCTTTATTAGCTTTAGGAGAAGCCATACAGACATGTCAACATTTCAGCTGTCACTCAAAATAAAAGCCTGGAGTTCGTATTCATATAAACAATATGATATGCACTTTTAAATTAATTCATTTTAACCAAGGAAAACATCCTGATTGTGTTTGTGTTGTTGTTTTGCTCCAATACTCTTTCTGCACGTCTAGCATTGTGTCTAATCTCAGCAATGTGAAAATAATTCTGATGACATTTTTTCTGTACCAAAATAACACTGTCACCATGGATCTCTAAGATGTGTCACCTCATTTGTGCGCATTCATAGAAAAGAGCAGATGTCTAGGCAGATGCCTGTATGGATTTCATAGTAAAAGACAGAAGTTAGCTGTGGCATTGATTGCAAATATCATCATTCTGCATTAGAAAAAGTGGTAATGGTAACTGCACAATAATGTAGCCAGGAAGAATAATGTATATTCAGCTAACATCCTAAATAAAATGATTGCTTAATGACGATGCCAATGACTAGAATTGAGATTAAGCACTACAAACATGGTTATTGGTAGCAACTATCAAATAAATGATACAAACAAATATGATCAATGTATCTGCAGTTGTGGAGTTTCTATTTTTAATCTCAGAATTACATTTTTAAAATCTTTCTGTTGCATGTTTCAGTCAAAAAAACATTGAGAGGCCTGAAAAAGAAATAAAGAAAAATAGTATCATGTGTGATTGAAATAGCTTACTATAATGAAAGTTGTCTTAAATCAATATAGAAATGGTTATTTTTCAAATGTGATAAGTTACAGTATATTGTTGATACATAATGATAAACGGTTAAACCGCTATAGTGGATAGAAAAATGTCATTATTTAATTGTATTTTAGCACAACCGGGTCCCTTGTGATCCTAAGTGTCTTTGTGCGTCAAAACAACAGGACTCCTAGCAAACACATCCAACACATGCTCTGTGGTTTAGCCACCATCTGTGCACAGTGGAGGCTGGAGCTCACTGAACCCTGGTAACCATCCACTTCCTGCTCCAAGGGAAGAATGGACCAGAGTAATCTTTATTGTTTAGAGCAAATGCTCCGGTGAAAGAGCCACATGCTGAATTCAGATAGTCAAACAGAAACTAAAACAACATATATGTAGCATAAAAAAAACACAGAGGACTGATTGGATGCCCATGCAGGTCATACAGCAATATGCACTGAAGTACACACAGGCACTTACAGCACATGGACTAAACAAATACCTAAACAAACACAAACCCATAAAAGGCCGGTTTCTGTGTTAATGAAAACAGAAATACCTCTCCCTTCTACTTTTATTTCGTCAACATTTTATTTGTCAACACACCACTCTTTTTACACTAGTACCCCTCATGGTGTTGCGTTTCTTGCATCCCTCTCTCCCAGCATGAAGTGAAAGTGGCATGTGCACTAGCATCTGCTCTCCTTTCTCTCTGTCCAACTAGAAGTCACAGCGTGAATGACGGCACATGGCTCTGTGGTTAATGTACCACTTGTCTAATTCACCTTGGAGAAACTATACCTGTCCTGGACACATGGAGGAATAACTGCTGGTCACAGACACAGAATAGGGACACAGTGTAGCCTGAATGATATTACTTTCATGCTAATTTCAGACGACAACATGTTTTAGTCAGTGTCAGATTCAGCAATTGTTGAGCCATAAATTATTGCCATGACTGGGCCAAAGATACTTAAGACTGCACATTGGTATGCAAAGGATGATGCTGTCTGCTACAACGTATATGATGTCATAAGGAAGGATGTGTTAGGGACATACTTACAGAAACCCCATGTAATTAAACAATGGCAGCCAAAGTAAGTGTGTGTGAAAAAGCATAAAATAAATTACAATACAATGACTGTATACTTTCAGTCGCATTGATATGGTGTATTCCAAACCCTGCATAACAGGATGTGTGTTGACATATTTCTAAAAATAGAAAGTGACCCGTTTGCAAAATGACTGAAAATCACGAAGAAGTCCATAGCCCTATGTAAATCACTTGAGAAATTACACTGACCAAAAGCCCTACCTAATCATAAAATCAGATTACACTGTGATTGAAAACTGAATGAAAATCTCCCACAGCTGAACTAGGAAAGCACCGGCTCGACCTTTCTATTTTGTCCCTTCCGCCATGGGAACTAATACATGGTTCCATCATCGCAGCCCATCTCCTTTTCCGTCGCCTTGAGTCCTATCCGTTCATTTTTCTGCCTCTCTATCTCCCCTCGACATGCCACAATGCTCTATTCTGCACGAGGTAAGGATTTGAGGGCAGATAATGTTCTGTTGAGCCCTGGCCTTGTGAATAATAACTGAGAATTAGGCCTGATTTGCTAGTGTGCTGCTACCGCCCACCCAAAACCTCTCTCCCAGGATTCTTCTAGCTTTAGCACACGCCTTATTCTCAGACAGACTAACAATAACTCTGTTTCAGACTCGGGCCTGTATAGAGGGATGAAGTTGGTATCTGTGCTATAGATTAAAGAGATAAATGACATCTCAGTTTTGCAAAGGAGAATTCTTTATACATAATGCAACACTTGCTGAGAAAGCATTTCAAATGTCCTTTTTTTGAAGTATGAGTTTACAGAAATACCATTAGGAGAAGGGGCGAGCATGTCTGTGGCCATGTTTGTCTGTGGGCAGATAATTTGATGTGATAGTGTCACAATCAGCAAGAAGCAATCAACAAATATTTTAAGGTGTGTAGTTTAGGTAAAAATTAAGGTAATTTTAGAAGATGTGCATGTTCTGAGCAAGAAACGCCAACCAACTTTCGCCCCTGACATCGCTGATGGTAAAATGTTGTCTACTTAATTGTTTACACTTAATTAAAATGTTAGTTATAGATCTAACGCAACAGAAAGAAAGAGGTATGTCAGCTCGTCGGAAATTAAAGTAGTTGTGTTTAATAATGAAGGAAAGCTACTTCTGAATAATGTCTACTTCAGTTATGGGCAGTATGCCTCATACAGAACCTCAGTATTAACTCAAATCAGCAGGGGGCATTCAGTGAAACATTTTCCATTATGCTACCCAATGGGCTTTTCAAAGGGTAATCATGCATAAATTTGTTTTGGCCTTCCCTATGAATAAAAACAGTTATCTTTGGTTTCAGTTCCCATGCATACCTTCAAGGTAAATTACATTCTTACATTTCTAAATGTATTCATAAATGATGGCCTTTGATTGAGTATTTTTTATCACGAACAAAATAATTTTAGAGGAGACCATAAAGTATCCTTCTTTGAATTTTAGTTGAAGTAATTACACAAAACGTTATTATACAAAGAGGCTGAATAGTAAAAAATACATTAAATACAAATGAGTGAATGCACCAGTCTGCTACCCATGAGAGCATCAGTCTGGGACACATTTGGAATTTCAGAACAACACAAAAGTTGAAGAAAAATGGGTCCGCATTTAGATAATGGCTCACATTTGTTTTTTCTGTGCCATTGTAATAAAGCTTGGGTATATTTCTCAGTATAATGACATCCCATGATGCTCACTGTTTGCATGGTAACCAAATATAATTGCCTGATGACCATGCACTGCTGCTTGCTCATTACTGTTACAAATTAGTTCTGCTGGAAAGGAAGAGATTGCAATGCCCGCACAGCCTTACACCACTCCTCCCGCACAACAGTATGGCTCTTACATTTACTTTAACAAAAAAAAAAAATGATATCTCACACTGAGGCTGTGTGAGCCAACTGTAAGCACTCTTGCCCGCCTTGGTGACATTTCAGAGAAAGACATGTGATTAGAAAGATAATGCCAATATTTACTGTGGTCTCACAAGGGGCCAATACAGGCTCGCTACAGCTGTTGATAACAAGGCACTAAGAGTGCCTGAACAATGAGGCCCTTGGGGTGACTTTGATTTAGAAAAGGAAGGGCTGAGGAGTTAAAGGGGCAGGGAATAGATTTTTGCTTTTGTTAAGATACAGGCATCAGAGTGTGGACAGTGGTGCAAGAACAGCATGTAAGAAAATAACAGTGGAACGACACATGGACAGTCATTTTGTATTTCCCATTTCAATTGGAATGCCATATTTTAAAAAAAAAGGTGTTTCAAGGCTTAAAGGATTAGTCAGATTGTTCTTTTTGCTGTGCCATCAGAGGAGCAGAGAATTTAAAAAAATAAGACTAAAACTGTGAAAAGCCTGTCTTTGCGAGGGAAAGAAATCTATTCGCCATGAAAACTTGCAGATGCACTAAGGTATGCGTGATTAAAGGTCTGTTTATGTGTTTGTGTGTGCGCTTGTGTCTGTGAACCTTCATCAGAGACAGATGGGGCCTCAGCCCTTGTTATATTCCCTGTCGTTTAGATTGAAGTGAGGCCATTATTTGTATCTGCATCTGTCGGCCAAGTGTTACCACACAGCTTGTGAGAGTAGACCTGTAAGTGTGAGCCAGCAGCTGAAGGGGAAGGAAGTCTCTGTTCATTTGTGCCAAATGCAAGCAAAAAATACCCTTCCCCCTCCTGCTTCCGCCGTAAAAAAAACCCCATTCATGGTCATTCCCATGCTCCTCATATCATAGTGATGTCTCCACCCATCATTGGCAGCTCCAAACCACATATTTAATTGTATATACACTACAGTGTTCATACTGATACTTACTGTACTTTCACCAAGACTCAGGGTCAAAGTATACAGTAGATGTCTGTAGGGAACATATCAGTTTGTCTTCCAATCATTGGAATTGGATTAAGAGGAATACAAAACAAATATAAATTGAAAATCACAGTCCTGCAGTGAGATGTCATAAATTAAAACTGATTTGAAAAGAAATGCTAATAGATAACCCAGGTCTGAATCACTCTTTCGAGCCCAATTCAAATCGCACAGATGTTCCCAATTGGTGCTTGAGTCATTAATAGCTGCTAGCAAAACACATCTGCTATCGTTAGCGTTAAGGAGAGGGAAAACAAGCAGTTTAAACGTACATTAATGTGACATTTCCCCAAGACTTGTCATTGTACTTTAAGAAGCCATTAAAAAACAATAAAAAAAAGAAACCCAGGATGAATCAATAGTGAGACAAGGAAGCAGATGAGGAAAGAAGCCACCGGTGAGCTAGCTAACGGAAGTGGGTATGGCAGTGCTTGGTGGTGCTATCTTTAGAGTTCATAGAGGTTAATGAGATATGCAGCGAGGATGGTCCAATTCCCAGCAGTAAATATCTGTGAAGTGATGCATCAAAATCGAAAGAAGCGCCTCAACCAAACATGCATAATTAACATAATGTTTAGGTTGCATAGTTTCAACTTCGTATTGCACAAGAGAGCCAGGGGCCAACTATCGTGACAGGAAGAGCTGAATAACTATGGTGCTTGTTCCTGCTGTATAAGTCCACCAAGAGTTAAGCTGTGATCGTACATGTTAATATGCTTCAAATGATGACTAATAATAAAAAAGGTACAATTAGAACCATATTTGTTTTGAAATGTACACACATTTTTAATTGTATTGCATTAAAATTAAGAAATAAAACGAAATTCAAATAAAGCTAATTCTATACATTTGTTAATGTGGAATTACACTTTCCATCAACTCCAGAACATATATTGTTTTATGTTTATAATCATGTTTAGATATACAATTTCCAGTGTATGTTGTATTGGTCTATGTCTCCTGAACAATGCACTGTTTCAAAATGGTTGTTATTCGACATGTGCACATATTACGAATAACACACATGTGCATTTCAGTTCTTGAGCCAATATGCAATCATATCAATCAATCATCTGTACATCCATACACGCCCACAAGCTGTCCTGGATGCATGTGTGAACACAGTAATTCAATAATCCTCTTCTTTCAGGACCACACTTCCTTTTGTTTCCGCAACTCCTGGTCGCCATCGGTAACAGTTTCCCAGGCAACAGAACAGACAGGGAGAAGGTGAATGAATGGGCAGAAGAAAAGAGAGAAAAACAAAACATGGGGGATACAGCCACTTCAACCTGAATTCTGTCTCTACTGATAGCATCGTCCCTTTTTCCCCTGCACTGCAACTGGAAGTCTCAAAAGAACTCATTTGCTTTGGTCATGACATGTTGCCAGCAAACAATTGCTCTACAACGATAAAAGAGTAAAAAAGGAAAGGCACAAATGTGTATGTTATACACAGATACAGTGATGTCTCAGATAGCTTATTAAATTCACAATAGCCAGCAATATATTTAAGATACTTTTAAACACGTTTAGCCCACATGGGAAAGGTCACACAGAAGTGTACCTTATTCAGATATGAATAAATGAGTACTTACATCCTCATTAATTCAACTCATACTCCCACATAAAATACAGTTATTATTTATTTACTTATTCACAAATGTTTATGACGGATATTAACTTTGACATGAGCCGTGGGATTAAAGCAATATAATGTTTTTAACCTATTGATTTAATGATAATGTAATTCAACCAACACCGAGCACGGGCTAAAATCCACCAACCAGGTAAGGCTATGGACTCTGATTCCCATACATACATTCACACCCACATACAGCTCAGTTGTACAGGCATGTGCAATATTTCACAAAATATTCTACAAAAAGTTTATCCACACAATCGGAGAAAATCCAAGGCTCAAAAAACAAAAACAAAACTATACCAGTTTATTTATGAATATTACAATATGGTCATTGACAATAACATAATGACACTGTATAACGCGGCCATATATGTAGCATTCCAAATAAATCATGTATTCCATAATATACAGTATATAGAATCAGGAAACAACCCACTCTCTTCTACACTCATGCCACAACCAAAACCTGGACCCTAGCCATCATGACAGTGTGGCACGGCGCTTGAAGCAGCACCATAGCACCTGACCATGTGTTTAGTGTCCTGCTAAAATCTGGGAACAGAATACCTATGTGTGAGAACCTGTGGGAAACATGCCAGGAGGCTTCCATGAAGAGCTGCTTGTACCATTCTCTCCCCTATGGATACAAGTGGAGCCAGAGCCAGGGCAGAACACATAAAGAACACCTTGACCTACTGCATACACACATGGTGTCTCTCGCTGTAGAAGATTATAGTGGATAGTGGTCCGTAACAAGGCTCATGTCCTCCTTATGGACTAATTAAAGGAAATTACACTTTGCATGTGTGCCCCAAGTGTGCTGATGACCTCATATCCATGCTTAGAGTGAGGGGAAAATTCCTCCATGGATTAATGTGATTCATATATGATAGTCTAAAACTGATTTTTAGGGATCATTGATTAAGAGTCATGTTCTTTTATTAAACTAAACATAGAATTAATACAAGTCACATTTCCATAATAAAGAGCATGCAGTCCTTTGGATTTTTAAGCATTTACAAGAGATGTTACACAATGTTGACATTGAGAAGATAATGAATCCAAAAGGTGAACATGTGTTACTCAAGAACATGAAGACTCAACTCTTCAGCAGACATGGATATATAATGGGAATACTATGAAACACCATTATCATTATCGTATTACATCAACGGTATCATCCCTGACAATATTTCATGGCACAAATGGCTTTGGTTAAGAATAATTAGCAAGGCGGTGAGGCAGGTCTTTTTTGATGGATTTAATGGACGGGTGTTGAAAGAGCAGACTAGTAGTTTCAGTAGTAGGGTTTGAATACAGTGGAATAGAGTACAATGCAAAAGTATACTCATTACCAGATGTTATGCACCATATACTTCACCATAATGTTAACGGCTACAATGAAGAACGTTTTTAAATAACCAACTCAAGCTAAACAGGACACAAAGAAAACATGTAATCATGTGTGTCTCTTGACATTTTAATCTTTGTTCTAGCTATAAGGCTAGTTTTAAAATTTACTCTTAGCCTATTTAGGGACATCCAAGGTAAAACAGTTTTAGGTGAGAGGACATTATCTTTCAAAAAAGCCCGCAAATACACCAGGAATAGGAACACCAAAGCCCGCTGCTGCTACCGGGCACATTTAGAGAGTCCCATTGGATGAGAGGGTCACCCCAATGTGACCGTGCGAAGCATAAAGGGGAGAACACTTAGTGTTGTTTTTTATGCTAGCATCTAATAGAAGGTTGAAATCCTCTGCCTTCCTGAACAACAATGAGCCACCAGACAAGGATCACTCTTACAAATGTATATTGGTACTAGAAAATATAAATGGACACATTAGTAACCCTGATGCCTGGAGGGGAATTAGCGGGAGAAATTTCCTCTCTACTGGTGCAATGTTATTGAGCATATGTGCAAGTCATGGATTATATACAATCAACACTACAGGGAGGTCAGAGCAAAGGCAGAAATACAAAATTAAAAAGAATAGTAGAGTTACCCTGATTGCAGTCACCATTTATCTACAACGTGTTCCATCCTCTCTCTAATGGTTTGTTGGGATGATGTAATACATCATATGTGTTGCAATATAATGTAGCATGAATTCAATAAATGGTTTAGGTGCCACAGAAAATACATTCAGGTTGTTTAAATATGTTGTAGTAACTAATGGCCATAGACACTGACTGACACCATAGTATTAGTTTTCAATAAATAAAAGAAGCATCTGTTCTTGTTTTTGTTCATGCAACTTTAAATGCCACGTTGCAGCAGAAAAAGCCTGTGTGTGTGTTATGAGTTTGTACACAGAAGGTTGACTTTGAGAAGACCTTTATTGTCAGAAAGGGTAGGGAGAACACTAGGGAACCCCTCAAAACTCATAAATAAACCCTTTGGACAGAAGGCAAGATATTCATCATTGGAGGGAGCTCATGGCTGCTCTCCATGGCAGCATTCACTGGGGTAGTATGGAGAACTTGAGGGGTAGGCTAAGGACCCTGGCTACTGTGAGGGTGTCACAGATTAAACCCTCTCTTCCATGCCGTGTGAACTTGAGAACAGTGCTGTGTGTATGTCTTGGCAGAATGCAGCTGCAATTTAGCAAAAACAGCATCATGTCTGCCAGGCTGTGGTGCCATAGTGAGTAAATGCCCGTTACTTTAAACATATGCACATTTTTCACCGACTGAGGAGTCTGCTTGATGTTGCAAAGTGAACTTTGTTATTCCACCGTTGGCAGCCATGGATATAGTTTTTCAGACCCCATTCAAGGGAAACAAAATGAAAACAACAAATAAAAAAAGTGAACACAAGTTAGAAAGAAAACATATAAAACAAAATAGAAATATTACATTCACCAATCATTTTCAGGCCAATGCATTCAAGTAATAAATATCTCCTTGTAAATTACTTTTGAATTCTCTTAACAAATATATTCTGCCTTGGCCTTGGAGCAACCTTTTTCTGCAGCCACTCTTTAATAGCCAATCTGCCGGAAAATGTTCAGACCTGTTACCGCAATTGACATTGTGAGACACAAAGTCCGAGGGACACCGCTGCTGTATGAGACATATGGAAACCGATGGCCTAGATTCTTTTTTTCATGATGGCAATACTCAAGAAGGGAAACGGAATGCTGCTGAATTGGCTTGCAACAGACATGTCCAGGCTACAGCAAATTTGCATTTTGTCAGACGCGCTTTTGATTTGGAACGTCCTGACATTCCTATCTCTATGGACATCTACTCTGTTGTTGTGGAGTTGCAATTACATGTTTAAGAGACTATAGAGGTGAGGATCGAAGGGACAACACACACAATAGAGTCCTCAACTCAGGATCAGTAATTCCTTTTTCAGTTGTAGACATGCCGTAGTGCGACTGATGTGTGCTAGGGACATCGAATGGTAAGTGCCATATTGCATGCTGACAGCTGCAGCAGCAATGTGTTTAAGACTTGAGGCACATCATCACTTTAAGTCTGGGTCAGTAGGTAAACTACAGGTTTTCTAACACCAGGAAGAGTTCAAATCCAAAGTGATTCATTTTAGAAATGAAAATGCCTCTGCTACACCAAACATAATACATTTTCTTATTCATTGAAATGGGTATTTTTGTTTTAGTAATTGTGTATTATTATATTTGTCACTTGTAATTTCCATTTAATTTTGAGTGAGTCAATTAATTGCAGCCTTCCATTTCGGAAAAGGTACAGCACTTACTCGGAACCGAATAAATAAGTGTTATTTGAGGTGGACAATTATAAATTAATGTCAAATCGTCTAGACATAAACGGAAATCCAAGAGTCATGCCCAAGAAGAAACAAATAAAAAAATATACTCTAAAGTGTTTCACATCAAAACAACATCATTATTAAAATACTTTTGTAATAATTTATAAAGTGCATATCTATTATATTTTGCCCAAAGATCATTTAAAATCCAAGAGCTTCAGCTAACAATGAGTGTTCTTGTAGGTCGTACACGCTTTCCAATGCTGATAAAAAATGATGATGTGGAATGAACAAATAATAATAATGAATACTGTCTAATTCTAAATACTCAACAAACCAAATGTATATTATAATTGATAACATACATGAGATTAGACCCCTGAAATGTTTTCAGCTATTACAGCTCATTTCACAGTGCTTACTTAAATGTGTACACAATCTCCCTGTAAGGATCTGAAGTGGATTTATACAATTGATTATGGTTTTATCAATTACATAAACCGTTTTATAAATAAACCTAGTTCTAGGCTGGATTTTATGGTTTTGGTTCAGTCTCTGTGTGCTGACAGTGCAGTGGTTTGTTAGTTTAAACTACACACAAATCCAAATGATAGCATCTAATGACAAAGTGTTAGCAAGTACAGTATTTGGTGAACATAGAGGAGCACTGAACAGATATTTACTTCAGGAGTTGATGTTACCAAAACCATGGCTTGAATGGAATATTTGACGTATATTCTTCAGCTTTATAAAACGAATGATACTTTTGCTCATGTCTTCTGAATATGTGAATGAAAACCATGCAGACTCCATGAGGTGCTAACATGTCAGTGTTGTGTTTCCAGCTTGTGGAAACACAACTCTGACATGTTTTTGGCGTGTGTTTCACGCCAAAAACATGCTAAAGTGTCCCATTTTTCCCACACATTGAGCAATTTAACCTGTAAAATTACTTTAATAACCTATGCAACAGTACTAAGGTTTTAGCATGTAAGCTACACTGCTCACAAACATGTAAGAGAAATACACCATCTTCATTTCAGGTATAAAAGAAAGGATATAGTAGGTGACAATATATAAGCTTGTACATATGTAAAGATATTGTGTTAAAAATACATATTTTTTAACTGAATATATGCACATAGCTTTCATTAATCAAGGTATTATGTCACAAAAACAACAGTTTGATGTATTTACAGGGAAAGGAGAGGAACACAAATGATGTTTTTCTTAATATGAATTTCAGTGATTATTTCATTTATTGTATGGCTTATACATTTTTAAAAAATCCCAAAGTGCATCTGGAGCCTGAGACTTAATTTGCCATTCATTACCAAGTGCTGGTATAATGTAAGCGATACATACTGAGCAGTTGTTTCTTTTTCCTTTTTTTTTTCTGTATAAATGGCACAGACGAACAATTAGCTCCTAAGGCAGATAACTTTTCTCATAATTCTTACCTCTAGTACTCCATGTCAATCTCATAAATTGCTGTCTACCAGATCATTTTAATTAATAATGACTTTGTATTCGTGCCGCCACAATGCGCATGTGTAAGACACCCGGAACAATTAAAGCTTGGAGCAATTAAAATATAACTGGCCTGGACTGTAAAGTAATAATTGAAAATATCCTCACCCTCAGTAGCATAATGGCTACAATTATTTTTTGTAGCCTCTGATTTCAGATGAGCCATGGTTGCCCCAAATGCTTGGATGACCCACCATGAACTGATGGTCGTATATTATCACTGACGGCTTAATTATAAAGAAGCCATTTCAACCGCGTAAGGTGCACTGTGATCTTCATGCATATCTATCAGGACAGATACAGTATAAGAAAAGTATTCCTCTCTAAAGTTTTTGTGAGGACACAAATATTAAATGACCCCAGTCATATCCTCAATTATAAGAAATTATATCAAGCAATTATACAATCAGAATGTGTTTTATTTGTTAAGTACTTTATTTTGCTTTAAGTCTGTGGGTAACTGGTGATTTTAACATAATATACAGAAAGTCAATGAACATGTCTCATTGCACTTTTTTTTCCTGCGGACCCACATATCTCTGGGAAAGGATGATAATGTTCAGTAATGTGGCGTATGAAAGGCTCTGAACTGCCAGCCTTTATTGCATCTCATTTTGGTAAAATAGTACCTGTCCTCCCAGTGAACTCCGACATGCCGTTTCTTTGAAAAATCCTCCCCAGTGCTACACACAGTATGACTGAGTGCATAGTTCTCAGAATTTCTATATTCAAATTTCCACTGCATTATATAATTCGGATTAGTGATGAGAAAAAAATGCAATTATATCTCAACTATATTTTCTTCTACACGGTATTCTTCATCGCATAATGCATCATGGAATGTTTCTGATGTAAAGGTTGAATTGAGCAGACAGAATTGCTTCTTCTCTGCGTACTGTCTTACTATGGGATAAAGGCTTTGTTAGAAAAGGGATGGTTTAGTACATCTCAGAGGTCTGATCAAACCATCAGTGTGACTCGAGAGGGAAACTGTCTGGTGTTAAATGTTAATGAATGTATGAATCACATTATTTTTTTTCTCATTTTCTGTCTGCAGGGCTGTCAAATTTATTTTCAGAATGGTCTAAATTCTATCAATCATCCTCGTCTCTGATAGTGTGAAAATATGTATTATTCTGTTTGTAGTCTTCGTATGTACTGCCTCTAATGCTAATGTTTCTGTTTACGCAAACGTAACATGAAGAAAAAAAACATGTATTATATAAAGTCAAACGCTGCAGTAAGAAGCAGAAATACAATAACGTTCTTCACTGATACTAAAATATAGAATATAACCAATGATTTAAATCACAGTTTGGCTCCTGCTAAAAACCTCCATCAAAAAGGTATGATTCAAAAAGAGCAGAGCAATGACTAAAAAGCTGTTTGACAGGAAGCCAACCAATAAAAATACAATCCTTGCAGTGTCTTCTAAAGTGTGTAAGTAAAATGTGTTTAAGATAAGGGCTGCAGTGATACAGAGAAAAACAGTACATGTTGTTACACTGAATGCAGAAAAAGTGTTTCGTTTTAATCTACCACACAATCAAACAATTAAAGTACATTGTAAAAGGCAATATGCATCTCTGCCTTTGCAAACAAATTCAACAAACCTTACTTCGACAATTAGTATCTTTCAAAGTTTATGAAGGAGGTACTTGCAATAAAATAAGGGTGTTGATCATTTACCAACTGACACGAGAATAGATGTGTTAGGACTGTCTATAAAAAGGATAATCAAACAACAGGTTTGTACTGTATACCGATGCATGTGTTATCTGTTGTTAATATGTTGTTAACTGTATCTCAACATAGGCATTTAACCTATACATTAAGCCACATTTTCATTGCACTCCAACAGGTACTCAGCACTCTGCTTTCCAGTTCAGATGTTTTGGAGTATTGTATTGCTTTTTTAGCACACCTTGTTCTGTTATATTAAGCATTAACATCAGCAGAATGTGAAATCAGCAAAGCTGTTGAACAGAACAATATTAACCTGCAGTCAAGGATGAACTTAAAGGATGTATCCGATGTATACAGTAGAGAAGAATACCGTTGTACTAACAGTGACTTCTTCTATATTTGAACAATACTTTAATCAGTGTTTGAGTAAGAGTTTAAAGAGCAAAAAAACAATATAAACACGGTCTTGAAAATTCTGCTTTAAGCCAATGGAAAACAAAAATTACGAGGACAGTGAAGGGCCAGCGGGTGTGTTTGTGAAACAAATGCTTCCCTTCATAAACTTCTAGCTGTAAGCTCAAAAGTCTACATGCATTGTTAAGAAAGATACTTGTGTCAACAACCATTATGTGCGTCTGCAGGCCTCAACAATTAGCTCCACCGCAACAAAACTAAAACTAAAGAATAGCCTAACATAATGTAGAGACATGCTTATAACTTTGAATACTCACTAATAATAAAACAATAACATGTTATAATCAAAAGCTCTTCACTTTCCACTCTCATGGTTAAGAGTATCACACTGGAAATAAATTAAGAGACCACTTCAGCATTATCATTTTCTCTTGTTTTATTATTTATAGATATATGTCTGAGTTAAATTATATTTTTTTAATGTTGTATTATTGCATTCTATAAACTACTGACCATTTTCCACTTCGTTCAAACTCAACAGACACTGGAATGGCTGCCATACATGTAGAGATAAAGATTTAAGAAATAGTTGGAGTGGTCTCCAAATTTTTTCCGGAGCTGTAAATATCTTAACACCACGTCAGTCAATTTATTTTTTAGCCTGCGTTACAACAGATACCTGCCTCCGTCTGCTGCTGTCACATAACAGCGAGACAGTGCAGAGGAAGGACAACCAAAAGCAGGGAGAGTTGGGAAAACGTTTGGTTGAGTGAGTGAGAAACTGACAGCTCAATGCCAGAATAATAGAGTGCTCACACTTCAGTCTGGCCCAGAACTGACAGCATCAGACATCGTGATGTTCACTCAAAGAGCCAGGAGACACCTTGGGGCCATGGGGCCAAACCACCAGGCCTGTTGTCCTGTTCTGACTGCCTTGATATGCTTCCCCTCACCTTTCCCCTCCTACTTTACATTTTCTAAAAAATGTAAATGCAAGTCCACAAGAAAAGTTAAATACAAATTCCTAAAAAACACTATTATACCGTGTTTTAGCAAATGTATTTCACTTACACAATTGTATAGAACCATGTTTAAAGCAGATCAAGTCAATATGTGTATGTTGTCAAAGGGATAATGCATCATATGCCTACTATGTTGACTCTGTAACACCTGAGCTCCATTAAGCGAACGAACGATGTATTTGTGTTCCAAGGCAACTGTTTGCTAACTGATTTGCCTCAGCATTGGAGAAGGTGATGTGTCACATCTGAGCCTATTAGGCTTATATTAGAAAATAATTGGTTTGGTATGAATGCATGTCCTCATGTGGTTTACTGTATTACATTAGTATGAAGACATAGAAGCTGAGGTGTTCTGTAACCAAGTATTTTGGATAAAGATAAGATGGATAATAGCACAAATTAAACAAGTTCAGCTGTATCTAATTATAAATATGTTCGAGAGAAGGTTGAGTAGAGGACAGGGAGACGCAACCAAGGCATAGAGAAATAGGGGAGTTATAATAATCCAATATTATAATACTTGTAATTATACCAGAATGTATCCAAAAGCCAAAACAGCAAATGAAACATCCATCTTCTCCAATGATTTGTTCTGCTCTGCGGCTCAGGAGGCCTGGGCCCATCCCAGCACCCACTGGGTATTGGGTATGAAGCACGCTACACCCTGGACTGGTCCCCACTTTGCATGAGCACACACACACACACACACACACACACACACACACACACACACACACACACACACACACACACACACACACACACACACACACACACACACACACACACACACACACACACACACACACACACACACACACACACACACACACACACACACACACACACACACACACACACACACACACACACACACACACACACACACACACACACACACACACACACACACACAAAATGTATAGTTACCAGTGCAAATATGTAAGCCTGCCTACAAAAGAAGGTCCAAGAAATTGATTAAAAAAAAAATGGAACAAAATGTGCCTACCAAAACAATAATGTCACGGAAATTTGTAAAAACTAATTAAAATCTGATAATAGTGAACAGAAAAAAGTCCAACTGATCAAAACTTATTTGTATAGAAGGTGAGAGAGGATGACAAATAAATTCCTTCCACACAAATGTGTGAAATATTTTGATCCAAGAGAAATATGCAAAACCTTTTTTCAAATTAAAATGAAGGCCACAAGACAACAACAGATTCACACTGTTTGATTGCACGCCATTTTCATCGAGACATTTTGTCCAAATAAAAAAAGAACATGTAAATAATAGCATGTAAGAAAGCTGTATAATATTTAGCTGTTATGGTTACAGGGTATTAGTATTCTGCATGCTGGCTCCCTGTAAAGGCATAATGTTAAGTCATTATTAAAGCTATAATAATAACAACAGGGGTTTTTTTTTCCTAATGAAACATTTGAGCCAAAATGTCTGCAGTGAAAATGCCTATCCCTGTCATTGGAAACACTTTTAAATATCAGTCACACCAGTGAATACAGGGATGAAGAATATCAACTTGCCGTTCCCATACTCACATTCATTTATATTAAACATGTTTGGGTTATAGTGAAAGAACAAATTCACAAAAAACAAATGACACTGAATACTCGTAAAGTCATATGTTTGATTCATGTCAGCTGCTACAGTCATGACACTGTTATGCACACCCCTTCAAATCAAGTGTCACACCAAAAGTGTTTTGTGGGTGGGAGAGGAGGAGCAACAGAGGTGAGAGGATTCAAAAGAATGCGGAGGTGGATAGAGCGAGGAAACGGCGAGAAGGTGTGCATGGAGAAGAGGGGAGATACCGAAATAGAGAAGGTGTGCGAGGAAAGGTGAGGCAGCTCCAGTCGACAACAGGATAGGTGTGAAACATGTAACTACGTTTTTGGTAGAAAGTGAGAAGGTGACGTGATGAGCAGTTAAGAATGGAAGAGGAAGACAAGGCTGTAAAAACACTGCCAGGATCATTCAAGATCAATTAACAAAATGAGATAAAGCACTTGTTGACATCCATCAGGGTGTGATGTTACCAATGTTTTTAATGCAAGCATATAGAGAGGATGGTAAATTATCACAAGGTGGTGACAGTGCAGATGCTTGTGTTTCGAATGATGTACAGAGGGAAGAGAGTATAATAGAGCGAAAATGCTGCAGAACCAAAGTATGTAGGAGTTGAGCGATTGAGTTATCAGCTGCATTGTAGAGTTTGCACATGTAGATGCTAATAGGAAACCTCAGCCTAAGTAGATTAAAAATAATACTTACTACTTATACACCAGTCATAAAGCTGCAGTAGGGCAATGAAATCTGATACTCAGGTCTTCTAGCTATTGCTGTCAAAGCACCTTCCTGCTCCACCTGCTACAATAATAATAGTTAAAAATAAATAAATCATAATAGAAGAAGAAAGGAACCCTTAATCGTCCCACAGAGGGCGCATTTAGATTCTGCATTTGACCCATCCTAGTGTTAGGAACAGTGGGCTGCCATATGTACAGCGCCAGGGTAGTAGTGTAGGGAACAGTGCTTTGCTCAGGGACACCTCGGTAGCACTTTATTTTGCTTTGCTTTCTTTCCAGGACTTGAACTGGTGACCTTGCAGTTCCCTAGCCAAGTCTCTATGGACTTTGCCACCACCGCTCTAATAATAATAACAAAAATGATGTTAAATGTGTTTTATAAATAGATTATTTAACAAATGAATAAATAATAATTGAATTGGTACAGTAACAATGACAAGGGAGGACAGTAAAATCAAGTCTAAAAAGTACAGTGACTAGTGCAAATAATCTGCAAAAGGCATTGTGTGGACTCCTCTATTGGATTGTTTGTGAGCAGTCTTGCTGCAGCAGCTTTTAAACTAGTTGTAGTCTGGAGAGGTTGTATGGGGTGAGACAAAAAAATGTTGACACTTCCCCATACAGCCTGACAGCATCCCATCAGCAAGAACTAATACACCAGGAGTAGCAACTCTTAAGCTGTGCAGCTGTAGCTCTGCCTTCACAGGCTGGTTCTAAATCATTACTCTTTTCAATCGCTTTATCAGTACCTCTAATTCCAAGGCACAAACACTTTGAAAAATCACCACACTCATTATGCAGAATGGAGTAGAGTCTGTGCTTATCTAAAGTGCATTATCAACTCAAGGTGTCTCAAACCACTTAACAATAAAATAAGATTAACAGGAGCATCAACATATGCAACACTGACAGACAGGTCACCATCACCCCTTTATAAATAGAGGCTTAAAAACGTTTCTTTCAGGGATGTCACCATAAAGATCAGAGCAAAGGAATAATCACGCTATTCAAAACTCCAAAAATAAGTTATTGAAATCAATGCATTTGAATGGAGACTGAAATTGTGGATTCTCTCTCTCTGGCTAAATGAATACATGCACATTTTTTCACTCTAATGTTCAACTTTGGTAAACTTTTTTTGCGGTATTGAACAACAGTAAGCTGTCCTGACAGGGTTGACCTTTGTGGAACAAAGAGTCAGCGAATCCAAGACGTAGGAGGCTATTGTAGCTAATTAGCTGTGTTGCATCATCCACCTTTAATAGACCACCGCTGTCAGAAAATAAACCACTTTTTCAAAAGAAAAAATAGTTTTCAGGCGGTTGTGAGATAACACAGATGAAATAAAATTTGCCAACTAGCTGACCTGTTAGCAACAGGGCTTACAGGCTTTTTTCCCCCTCTTCAAAAATTCTTAATTGTTTTAAATTAAGTATATTCCTGAGTTTAAAATGCTACAGCTGGTTGGCGTGTTAGCAGTTATACCCTGTAGGGATACACTACGTCAACATAAGGTATGGATGACATTTTTACTTATGGCTTATGTTTACTTAAATCTCAAACTGTCCAAATGGGAAGATCCTTCCCAAAAATCAATTGGTTGTGACACTACACAACAAACAGTGGTGCCTGTGTATAATACTGCAACCACCAGTCACCCATGCCACCGTGAATGATCAAACATACCCACAAAAGAATGTCTACAATGGTACATTTCTTTATGCATTTGCCGGGCTGTGCATGGATTCTAATTCTATGCATATCCACAAACACATTATAGGCTTAGGTCCTCATAGCTTACCATAACTGAGATGTGTAGCAGATGCATGTGTTCATGTAGGGCATGAGCAGGCTCCCGAGCTGTTGGTTGTGTTGTCTGGGCTAGAAGCTCCGACTCAGTCATAGACACATGGAAGTACAGTGTCCCATTTTCCAACCACTGCTGCTTCCAGTGGACCTGAGAAATATCTTCTCCTGTACCCGACATCTCTGCAGAAGACAAGGAGAGAGGAAATAGGGAAAAGATTGAATGCATGAGAGGTTATTATTCAAACTGTGTCTGGTAAAGTCTGTTTTCCTAACCTTATTGTGTGAAGATGCGTGGGAAAGAAAAGCATCTAAATAGCCTTTGAGGAATAAACCAAAGTTGAAATGTGTCTGGTTTTTTTCTGCGTTAGTATTCCAGTGCAGTGCTCCGTCTCATCAACAGAGTCATGAGACTAGACACTTTGAACCCTTGAATAGCTGGACAGACTTCCGAGGCTGTCATAATTGTGTGCATTTGAGCAGCTGGCTCTGGAAGAATTACTGTCAAGCCACTGCATTGCTTATCTGCTTTGATGAAATCTTTATGATGACAACTTTTTCACCCATGGTATTAGACAGAGATTTCCGAATTCAAAATGCAGAAGCATCACACAATGTGTTTAGCCTTCACAATCAATGCAGAACTTCAATTGAAGACAAAATGAGCCAGAGATGGGAAAGGCTTAGTTGTGTTTGTATCCATCTGTTTATTTTTATTTTTTTGCACGACAAAACAAACACAACATCTCTCCTAATGGGAAGACAATTAGTTTATTAAGCTTGATTGAATACATATGTTCCAAGCTGTCGTAGAAATGCTGCCTTACCATTCAATGTCCTCTGCCTATCTGCATAAACCACCCTACATTTTGTGCATATACAAAAGGCTCAGCTCCAAGCCACAGCTGGCATTAAGCAACACACATCAAAGGAACGCTAGAAAAGTTAAAAAGCACAGGAGAGAGGGAAAAATGTGGATAAAAAAAAAGACCCAATTGCAATATATGGAGCGATGGGAAAAGGAGATGAAAACGAGCTGGTGGGGGTAGTGGGTAGGGGGTGGTAACCAGTTATCTCGATATGGATCATGGCACAAGAAACTAATGTTATCAAGTAGGAGTGGTTGTTCAGTATAGTGCCAAGGAGCCTCAGGGAGCCCCAGATTGCGAGGCCTGATACAGTATTTGTCATGTGGCTCGGTGACAAGGGCATAGGCATCTGCTGACATCTCGTATCAGGAGAAGGTAGCAAATGACAAATGGCGTTCGGTGTGGCTGGTTATTAACCCGCTGACTCTGGGTCAGGGGATATGAACTGTGTGGTGGGGTTATGTGCACTATGCTCAGTAGTGCCATGGGCCTTAAGGGGCAGGGAGAGTGCATGCAGAAAAGACATACCCTGAAGAAATGACAGAATGTTAACAAAAGGCATAGACTGCATAATTCTCCATTAAGTAGGAAATATTGCTTATATTTATTCATTGTAGAGCTCTAATTGTCAACATATACAGTATGATGCTTTCCCTTATTTTGTACTTTTTTACTACTCATTTTAATAATTAACTATTTGGTAGAAACTGTTAGAAAATAGGAAACAACATTATTCATCTTGATGTTATTTTTAGATACAATACATCTCTAACTTGATGCAGGAAAGGTTTTTATTTTATGTTGTATTAATGATAAGATGAGTCAATAACCACATTTGTTTTAAAATTTGTCTGACCTTTAACTTAATGATTATTCCAGCATTTTGACAATTTACAAACCCTTGGAAAGTACACTATATGTTTCCTCTTGTAAATGGTCAGAAGTGCTGTATACTTTTACTGACTACAGCTTATGATCAAATTCTGTAGCTCGTGAAATTCTCAAATGCCATAACTGCTGGCTATTCAACTCGTTATGTTTAATCTGTGGGCTGTAGACACGCTGCTTGACCTCTCACCTTGACAGGAGATAAAGCTCTTTCTGCTGGGCCAACAGTGAGGTTACTCTCGCCATCTGTTACTGTTTTAAAGAAGCTCCTGTCAAATGTACCTTGAATTTGTGCTCCCATGCTGTGTGTGCATTTCAGAAAGCTTTAAATAACTCTGATTGTACACAATGCTGACACTGTTTGATCTAAATTAAGAGTGATCTTCATGTGACTGAATGAAAAGCTGGTGTTGTATTAGAAGCAATCGCATGCAGGATGGATGGATAGTAATAGAGTTTCGAGGGCTGTAGCCTACCTTTGTGCTGTGGTTATGTAAATGAGAACGCTCAGTAAGCATGCTATTTAAAGACAAAAGGATTGTGTGTGTGTGTCCTTGTCTTTTGTGCTATGAGGCTTGTCATTGGGCACCTGGCCAGACGTTACTGGGATATAGGTGTATGGCCTCAAGGTCTGCTAGTAATTAATTAGGAGGAACATTATTAATGTGTGTATGTGCATGAGTGTGTATGTGCCTGCTTTTTGTGTGCGAGTGACACCAGTATAGGCTCCCAGCAAGGGTGTCAGCATTACAGTGTCTACTAAACTGTGTCCAAGGACAACTCTAAGGTATGCCATAGTGAATGTTTTATGGAAAAAATGAACTGTAGGGATCTCATATAATCAGGTTTTGACTGTACCGGTTGAAACAGCATTATTTTTACTTATGCCTTAGCATTGTGGCCAGAATGCTCCATTGGAAGAGAGATTAAATGCATTATGCCTGCTACATCATACCACACTGTTGGGTTTGCATTGTTTGTGCCATAACTGCAAATAAATAATTAGTCAAATTAGTGGTGAAAATGTTGCCCAACAATACATTAAATGCAGTTTACCAGTACAAAGGTTTCAAACTCATATGAGTCAATTTAATTCCACATGAACCTACGCTCAGCTTTAAATTCATTGTGGTGTGATAATTTCTAAGCAGTAGCAATTAAAAAATGGCACACAGCATGTTATCCCTTAAGTGGCTGAATATTGACTGATTTACATGGTAACATGCTTTTTATTTCACATGTGTTTTTTTTTTTTTTTTATGAAGGAAGTGAACATAGTTAAAACTAAAGGTCTTAAGCTTCAGTTTCATTGTGGTGGTTTGAAAGCAATCGAGCTGGGAGGTCAGCTGAGCGCGCACTGCCTGCTGTGCACCGACTCGGTGGGGGAATATAGCCTATGTGTCGATCTGTAATAAATGAAATGACTAGTCAGTGAAATAAGTGTTGCATAATGCAAACACAATTGGAATCATTAGCGTGAGGCATTCCACAATGAGAGGAATCAATTTAAAGAAATAACTGACGTACAGAAAAGGACTTTCTTTCTTCCGAATAATAATGAGCAACTTTGGCTATACATATGCTTTCCACTGCAGATAGTTGTGCTTTCCTTGTTGTTATATTTGGGATTTGGATACAACCCAAATTACCTGACGAGTTCAAGATACAATTGAGGAAATAAAGCTGTAAAAACAATTATGCAAAACTTGGATAGGTTGCTTTTGTACCTTCATAAAATTAACAGTCAGCAGAGAGATATTGAAAGCTTGGACAAATCCTTGATAAACCCTTCTCACTCCTCACTAAGGAGTCTCTGTAGGTACTTAAGACACAAGTGAAATCCATTGAACACTCAATGTCAGCAGAACTCTTACTAAGAGAGCAGGTGATTATAAGCTTCTTTCCTTTTCTTTCATGCAACTGTGCTTAAGGATCTTGCACATTTGTAAATCTTTCTAAGGTTTGTGTTGCATTTAAATTGCACTGTACTTTCTAAACTCTTACAGCAAGACTGATTTGCACTTAAGGCAGTCTCTAGGAGTTGGTATCTGATGAGATGAGGTTGTCATCAACCAGTGTTAGAATATCAAGGCCTGGGAGCCACAACACAGTGGAGATAACTATTGCAAAAAAATGGAGGTTTCTATCCTTAAACAGATTTTTTGTTTGCCTTCTTTATATCCATCATTACTTCAGCATACAGCCTATCGTAGTGTTAGTACTTTCATTTTGCAGACAGCAGCTCTTGAGAGCTCTAAAAACACACAGTACTGTCCAGTATCAAAGAGCAGACAAATTATAGCAACAAGCCCTAAACAATATCTCTCAGGAGATGGTGGGGTCCAATGCATAGCTAAGAAGAATGAATTGTGTCAGGCATATTCAAACATGTTTCAGAAGACATTTGAATGTTACTCTGTTACTGCTGAACATGTAATCAAATGCTTTCAAAAAAAATGTTATGTCAACTCAAGTTCTCAGAAATTACTAGAGTGAACAGCAGTGGCATATTGTGTTTTTCATCCATTGGTCACTGAGGGCAGTAAGGTAATTTGTGAGCACACAAAGACAGTACTGCCGTGTAATCATAGTTATCATACATCTCATTGATTATAGAAAGTTGGGTTGGACCCTAAAACTGAATATGTACTTTGCCACTCCAACATTTGAATTACTAGGTAGGGCTTAGTAGTTTCTCATGCCAAAAAGCCAGGAGGAGACTGGTAATGATGTCATCCAGAGAAAAATCCTGGAGCTGCTCCACGGATCATAAAAAACGGAAACATTCCTTTAACAGTATTACGATACTTGCAGTGAATTTACTCAGAAAAAAGGGCATATTTTTTGAATCACAGCTGGAACTCATTTCAAAAGAATGTCTCAAAAATGCTATGAGCCCACAGAGGCAGAATCTACTTCAGCGTCAATGGGCCATCACGCAGACACATTACCTGAATACATCTTCCATTCAATCTTCATCCACTATTATTTCCAGCTGGGGAGATGGTAGTATTTCAGCAGATACTCCTATACCTGTCTCACCTTTGTTTTTTTTAAACAATATATTCTACATCATTCTTTTCAAGTACAAGTTGTGTTTTAATAATGATAATCACTGCCAAGGTTGCACTGCCTCAGATAGTCTGAGAGAGAGCAGAGATGAGTTCAAAACAGTACAAATTCATGCTTTGAAATATATTGTTTTGGAGCTGAAAAACATATGCATGAACTACAAGTACAGGCAGGTCCTCTTCCCGCAGACACATGAACCCCGTTACGAAAGGTTGGCTCTCATCAGTTTAAAAGGTGATCATAGCAGTGCACAGTTACTGATTGTGCAAGCCTGACAGCTCAATGACAGTTTGTCAGTGCGACAACAAGCCAGTGTCATCAACTTTTACTGTGATGAAAGCCGGCACCCTACAGGCACTTTCCTGCCTGTCATTACATACGTGACATAGTGCGTTTCCTCTCCAAATGACTGCAAACCATATGTCATTGCTCAGGCTGCCTATGCTATGGGTGGCAGATGAATATTAAATAATTCATGCAAGCGAGTAAGAAGGAATTCATCGGTTTCAAAAGTCTAGGCCCAAAAAAAGATAGCACGGATTGAAAAGAAGAAGTAAGAGGGTGGAAGAGAGATGGACATCTACATAGATAAAGAGGGAGAGGGAATTTACAGTATCCATCTGACACTCATAGCAAAAGTGTCCAAGGATATTAGCATACTTCCAACACTTTCAAATTCTTCCTCAAGATGTCTCTGTCACCTGCCACAATGGCATATTCTAAATCTAAAATTCACACTACCGTAGGACGGTCGGCAGGAAGTGCTCACTAGCAGCAAAACAAACAGGTTGAAATAAATGCACCCTGATTAGCAACTAAATGGACTTGATGTCATATCCTCCCATTCCCAGAATGCTAACTGTGCCATTACCATTTAAAAATGACCTGATGGGAGCTGTGAAATACTTTGGCAAATATAGCATGAGCTCCAAAAAGCATTCAGGGTTCCTCTTTCTAGTTTAACATCCATGCAACTAAATGCCACCCTAATGTCACATTAGAAACACTAATGACATAGCTGGCATTCACATAAAGTTCAAGGAAAATTAACATAATTAAAAATGCATCAATTCTTATTTTTATTTTATTTTCCAGGATATGTAAACATACTTAACACACATTGGGATACCGCACACGTGCTTCTGTTGAAATGAACAGTAGAGAAACATTATCAAATAATTTGGTTCATGTGTTCTCATCTTGGGTGAGCCATATTTGGAAAAAAAAGGGAGACTAACAACAGCAGGCATTGTTGGCTTAATTTGATGTGCATTGAAAGTCAAAAGAAAATGTCACTACAAGCACAATTGAAATCAGTGAAGACACAGTCTAACATTCAACAACAATACATTTCAAGAAACAATAATACAAAGCTGTAAGTTGAAGGTTTGAGACTTACTCTGAGTCCATTAGACATATATTAGCCAAATCAGGGCCTCATGGATATGATATGGGACAGAAAACTGCATTCTTAACATGTTTAAATGCTCAGATGAGACCTTCCTACATTGTTCAACATTATTGTGTGGTTACATTTTGCTTTTTGACCCAGCCCCACATCTTGGTGCTACTTGGAGGTATTTGGGAAACTTTCATCAACAATAGCAACGCAAACTAATGATTTTTTTTCCAAGGTTATTATATATAACAATTAGGATTCCATTGTGTACCTGGTACAGAATGTGGAGAATATAAACAATAATAATAATAATAATAATAATAATAAGTTATATTCTACCCTAGCGTTACAAACACACAAAAGCAGTTAATCCACTATGATATAAATTTAAATGTTTACTTTTCACATAAAAATGATGCGAGTACGCTCAATGACTATCTGGATGAACAGAAAATGGCGCCGAGGATGGCTGCCGTGTCTCGAGCTCCTCACCAACTCCACATTTTAGTGTTTTTATTGTTTTACTTTGTTGGTTGTTTTTAACTTTTTTTGCAACATGCAAACCGCCCAAGCGAGCCCTATCATCCAATATGATAGAGAACAACTTTCAGGTCGCTGGTGGACAGCAATAATCCACCACAAGCTGCAAACAGAGAGTCTCTGTGTTTACCTGCTGGAGCTCTACCTGTGGAGCGCAGGAGGAAAAGACTGCGAGGATCCCGAGCCGGGGTCCTGGTCAGGCTGATGAAACGTGAAAACAGGCCTCCACTACCGAGTATATTTTTGGCAAATGTCCAATCCCTGGATAATAAACTGGACGAACTCCGTAGCAGGATGGCATTTCAACAGGACATTAAGACCTGTAATGTTTTGGTTTTCACAGAGACTTGGCTCGAGCCCTCGATACCGGACGCCACCATTGCTCCACACGGATTCTCCATTCATCACCAGGACCGGACAATAAACCCCACAGGGAAGAGCAAGGGAGGAGGTGTGTGCTTCATGATTAACAAGAAGTGGTGCTCAGATGTGGAGATAATTTCTTCGGACTGTTGTCCCAGCCTACAGCAAACCATGATCAGATGCCGGCCTTTTTATCTGCCGAGGGAGTTTACATCTGTGGTTTTAACAGCAGTGTATGTTCTGCCGAACACTGTATGGCATTATCCACAGGACAGAGACTTCTCGGCCAGAGGCTGCATTTATTGTGGCCGGGGATTTTAACAGAGCGAACATGAAGAAAGTCCTGCCGAAATACTATCAGCACGTCAGCTGCCCCACGCGCAGTGGAAATACACTGGACCATGTTTACACTCCTTTCCGGCATCAATATAAAGCCCTCCCCCGCCCCCCACCCCTTTCGGCAAGTCAGACCACATATCTGTTCTTCTGCTCCCCGTTTACCGGCAGAGACTGAAGAGGGACCGACCTGTGATGAGGACAGTGCAGCATTGGTCCGAGCAGTCTGAATCTGCTCTCTGCCACTGCTTTGGCATCACGGAGTGGTGTGTGTTTGAGGAGGACGATACAAACACAAACACTGACGCGGTCATTTGCTACATCGGCGAATGCGTCGATGACGTCGTGCCACGGATTACTGTACGGACATTCAGAAATGATAAGCCCTGAATAAACAGCGAGGTCCGAGCTAAACTTAAAGCACGGGCCATAGCGCACAGCGACGGTGATTTAGATGAGTACAGGAATTCCAGGTATGCACTCCGGAGAGCTATTAGCAGTGCAAAAAGACAACATAGGGACAAGGTGGAGTCGAACTACAAGGGCTCCAACACCAGAAACATGTGGTCTGGACTCAAAACAATAACAGACTACAAAAGGACAACGAGTGGTGCTGAGAAGTGTCTGCATCTCTCCCAGATGAACTGAACACATTTTATGCACGCTTTGAGAGGCCCCCGGCTGTGGAGGCACACAAGGCCCAGGATCCCTGCTCACTGGTTTTAACCAGTACAGATGTGTGTAGATCTCTGAAAAGGATCAACACACACAGGGCTCCTGGACCTGATGGCATACCTGGCCGTGCTCTCAAGGTGTGTGCAGTTCAGCTGGCAGATGTGTTCACAGACATTTTCAATAGGTCACTGCTCCAGGACCCCACATGTTTTAAAGAGTCCATCATTGTCCCTGTCCCCAAAAAGACAAAACCCATCTTCCACAATGACTACCACCCAGTGGCATTCACCTCCATCATCATGAAGTGCTTTGAGCGGTTAGTCAAACCTTTTATCACCTCCTCCCTCCCTGACTCACTGGACCTGCTGCAGTTTGCCTACAGGGCAAACAGGTCCACGGATGATGCCATCTCCCTCACCCTCCACACTGCCCTCTCCCACCTGGGCCGGAGGATCACTTATGTGAGAATGCTATTCATTGACTACAGTTCAGCATTCAACACCATTGTGCCCTCCAAGCTCATCATTAAGCTCAGGGACCTCAGGCTTAACAGCGCCCTCTGTGACTGGATCCTGAGCTTCCTGACGGGCAGATCCCAGGCAGTGCGGATGGGGAACATCACATCCTCCACCTTGACCCTCAACATCGGAGCCCCTCAGGGTTGTGTGCTCAGCCCTCTCCTCTACTCCCTGTTCACGCACGACTGTGTGGCCACACACAGCTCCAACACCATCATCAAGTTTGCTGACAACACGACCGTCATCGGCCTGATCACAGACAGCGACGAGATGGCGTACAGAGAGGCGGTCAGAGCCCTGCCATCTTGGTGCCAGGACAACAACCTCCATTTCAACATCAGCAAAACAAAGGAGCTGATTGTGGACTACAGGAAGAGGCAGATAGAGGCACATACACCCATCACCATCGACAGGACTCCTGTGGAGAGAGTCAGCAGCTTCAGGTTCCTTGGGGTAAACATCAGTGAGGACCTGACATGGACACATCACACCAGGGTCATATCCAAGATGGCTCGACAGCAGCTCTTCTTCCTCCACAGGCTGCGGAAGTTCAACATGGACTCCAGGATACTCTGCAACTTCTACAGGTGCATCATCGAGAGTATCCTGACTGGCTGCATCAGGGCCTGGTATAGCAGTTGCACCGCCCTCAACTGTAAGACTCTGCAGAGGGTGGTGAAAACTGCTTAGCACATCACCAGAACCGAGCTGCCATCCATGGAGGACCACTACACCCAGCGGTGTAGGAAGAAGGCCGGTAGGATATTAAAAGGACCCCCATCACCCCAGCAACAATCTGTTCTGTCTGCTGCTGTCTGGCAGACGGTACCGCAGCATCCGGACCAAGACCACCAGACTCAGGGACAACTTTATACCACAGGCTATAAGACTGCTGAACTCCTGAGCTCACATCTGTTTATAGTACACATATTTATATATTATACGTATCTGCCATAAATATCTGTTTATACGTAATATATGCATCTGTCTATACCTCCTCATACAACAGTGTAAAGTATTGAAATTACTGTACAGTATATTTAAATAAAACAAACAAGCAAAGAAAAGAAAAGAATGGTCTTAGTACTCTTCCCCTCTATCAAGGCATCTAACTGCACACTACTGTCTCTATACTCCCTAGCTTAATCAGCACTGTGGGATCCAATTCTGTTGACTCAACACCTGTTCCTCTTGACCTGTTTTCCACCTCACTTCCCTATTTTCCCTCTGCAGAGGCCACTTTAAACACTTTTAAATCTGACAATTCCCAGGATGAAATGTATAAGTAGCTGTCACGCACCATTGATAGTGTAAAAGCTACTAACTAGAACAGATCATGAAAGAGTTGCATTTCTTCACGTTATTCAAATATTCTGTAACGATTACATCATATAACGGCTTCATGAGCCAGCTATATGAATGTGTGTCTTATTTACTCACTGACAGGCTTTTGTATAATGATTAATAATGGCTATAAGGGCATTTGAGTTAAAATCAGTAGAGAAGCAGGAACGTTTCTGGCTTTGAAACAGAGACCAACTTTGTCCTTGAACATTATTGGGGTCCTCCGAAGGAGCCCCTGTTAACTGCCCGTGCCACTCAGGTCTTATCGCTGAAGTCCACACCCACGCCAAATCCTACTGTGCTCAATCACAGCGGCAGCTTTTTGGACTTCGTACTGACCACCTCCTACAGAAAACCAATCATATTTTCAGACACACCACCAGTGAGCCTCCCAGCATGAAAGATAAGGTGACTTTTGACTTCAGAAAACACAAACCAAGGTGTGGTAGTAACTGTATTAGGCAGCCACAGTTTGTGTCCTGAAGAAAGCATATATACAGTATATATATATTTATTTATTATTTCCCTCCAATAAAGATGCCAAGAGTTGCCTAAAAGTCATGGTCACATAGTGCAACCTTTTTTTTTCTTTTTCTATTAGAGCAGGAAAAACAACATTTGTCTATACACAATGTACCATAACCCCTTCAGGAATATTGCTAAGCATCATCCTACATATGTTCCAATAACAAACACAAGTGCACAGTAAGCAATATATTATAGAACAGTTTTTGTTTTATTGTGAGACTAGCAGACCTTTGGGAACCTGGTGTGACAGTGTAAATAGAATAAACAAATAGCTGCTTGCCATTGGACCCACAGTGGGACCTGGATTATCTCTCATTAGCATTGAATACATTCTGTCGCATGGGTGATAGTTTGTGTGTGAGTGTGTGTATGTGTGGGTGTGTGTACAATTGCCTAGGTACTGTATGCGTTGGTGAATCCTTGCATTCTTTCTCAAGGTCACCTCAACTTTAAATAATGCAAACTGAGAGGAAACAATGCCCCATTGCAGATGTAAATGTACAATAAAATCACAATGTTTTTTTGTTTGTTTTTTTCCAGGAAAATAAGCTTCTTTAACCACATAAAAAGCATTATTTTTCTGGATCTGTAAAGGCTTTGTCCCTTGCACTCTCCAGGATTAGTGAGGCAGACTGCCAAAAAATAAAATCAGGAGCCCTCCTACTCCTAATGTATTTAAAATGACACATTAACAGGATAAACAGTCCCCTTATCTGCTCAGTGCATAGGCTTCTTCGAAAAAAACTACAATCCTATTAACAAGACCTATTCTGATTGCACATCTCTCCTACTATAATGTAAGGCTTGTCCATCGTTGGGGGTTGTCTGCCAGTGCCAAAGTGTCAGGCTTGGATGTAATACTACACACATTACATTTTTCTAATCCTTTGTTTAAGACTCCTCAATTGACACCTTGGTCAAAAAAGAAAGGTATAATGCATTGACAAAGTCATTCTAAAGCACATTACAACATTCATGCAAGACCATTTGCCAAGGTAAGACAAAATAAATAATGCAAACATGTAGATATGGCAACCAACAGACAAAGCTTATGCTCTCAAGACAGGGAATGTGATGTTGCATTTGTGCTGAAAGAGAAACAAAGAAGTTGTATTCATTTAAAATATGTCTTTAAGTTATTTTCATATTCTGGGAACTGTTTAAATAGCTAACATGCAACAATTGTGTAATGCCTACATTGTACTAGATGTTGGTGTTGATGTCCTTTTGTTGGATTTCAACAACCATGTTGGACATTGACCGTAGCTAAGGTTTTGATATAGCATTAGGCAGGAGGTCTGCTTCATGAGCTGTACCCTCTTGGTCATAGTGATCTCGGTCACAAGATGGTTTCTGTCATGTCCTTATATACAGTAGGTTGTGGATCCAAGGCCAGTCATAATGGCCTTTACCGAAAGCAAAGGGAGAGGCAGACAATAATGGCCTTGTTTTTTTAACTGGCCATAATGCATTATGTGTACCTAGCTGAAAACACACTGTTCAAGTATACATTTAGCATGGGGATTCATCTGGGACTCTTCTATACCCCAGCATGCAGCTGGCAACAAGGAGAACCATCTGAAAAAAGTGGGGGGGATGCTGTACAGGCATGTTGGAAATCACATCCCTTTCAAGAGATACCAGGTCTTTACTGCTAGGTCAGGAACTTTGAGAGCTGGGAGATTCCATGCTGGAGGTGCCTTAACCTTTCAGCCATCTCTGCAGATGTCAGCCAGCCAGTCAGGGTCTTGGCACAAGCCCACAAACCATGCTGTGCCCCTTAGGGTGTTATTTTCCCCCTTAATGCATTTTGTCATAGTACTGGCACTGAAAAATATGTAAGGTAAATGTAAATCAGTCTGTGACTATTTTCTGCTTAACAGGAATTGATCTAGTTTGACATGATGAGCTTGACGTCACGCCAGCTGCTTGCAGAATCCATCTTCTGCCTGGCACAGACTCATGGAGACATACATGAAGGTCTTAATCAGACTCATCCAGTAAATGAATCATGAGGCATAAGTCTATGGCTCTATAGCATGGACCAACATGGTCACTATAACATTATTTCCTGTCTTCATGTCCAGCCTGAGGCAAAGCAAAGTGAATGTGTTGACTAAGTAGATATCATTACAGATCTAATATTCTTAATAATCTAAACTTGGTACACCATTATGGGTAAACCTTTGAAAAACATGGGACTGAATTAAATGTTTTGCACCATTATTGGTTTACATGCATGTTTTTATTGGAACACCATTTCGTTTGGTAAGAGCATATTCACCAGAGGGCAATATTCTGTTATGCGAGATGTTAATACAGTATTCACTTTTCAAAGAGTGTTCCTCTGAAAAAAAAAAACAGTCACTGAAAGTGGGTGGGACTATGCTATAATTATATTTCATTCACAATCAGAGGAACAAATAAACACAGCTACGTCATGGATGTGTTTGCCTTTAGATCTCTTTCTTCTGTACTATATCCTTTAGCTCATTGCAGTTAAAAGTCCAGTTACTAGTCTGGACAATTAAAATATATAGCAGGGCATCATCGGAGTATCTTTAAGGCATCTTCACAGTAGATGCTTTATTAATAATTTTGTATCAGAGCTTCCTAGCTTCCATTCAATGAGCAGAAAATACAATGTTTAATCCAAAATATATTACCATTTGGCCCTGCACAGCACCAAATATCAGAGCATTTTTGGCAATACAGCCAATTTTATACACATTCTCATGGGCATGATTCATGAATCTCTGCCACAACAATTATGATGGAGTAATCATTGTTGGCAGTCACCATTTCACATCTTCCTTGGCTGCTGGTGCTAGGGCACACTCCCTACTGCCATCAGTAATCCTGAAGTCTCTTTATTCATTTACATACTGCAGGGCTTCTTTATATTCCTAAAAGTGTCAGGTCTGTCTCCTTTTCTGTCTTTCTTGCAACCATATCTTGAGTGTTTGTGTTAAGTTCTGCATTTCATTATCAACACCTGAATTTTGAGGCATCTAATGTAACTTTAATGATGACTTGTCCATAACATATTAACTTTGGACCTTTGCCACAAATGGGGTCATCCCTTTTTCATTGATAAATAGGATAGTGTAAGGCTAGCAAAACATAAGAGACTGGCAGGATTCAGTCCTTGGCCGACGCTTGCTACGAATGGTTCCAGAAAGACTTAACCACTGTATTTAGCTGGGCACACAATAGGTCCAACACTGGCATTGACTGCAGGTAGCCACATTATACAAACCATTTTCCAAGCCCTTGAAACAGAACCAATTCCTCCCAAATAAGAAATGTGTGGGTTAAATACCATGGTCTAAAGATAAATATGACCTGACAATCAAATCAGATCAACACTTTTTTTTAATTTCATTTTAAAGGGTCATGGCCCAGTGCCACGAAATGGAGCTGCTTCTCTCAATTTAAAAAGCAATGTTGCCATTTCATGTGATCCTTTGTTCAGCACTCCTCCGTGTCATGGACAGACGTTTAAGAGTGTGTTCTTAGCTTCTAAAGCAGTTCAACCTGAACGCTGACGTTTAATAAAATCTTACACTAATTAAAATCAGTGCAAGACACTTTATTGGCATTATCTTTCTCAGAGAGCTCCATCTTTAAGTCTTCTGTTCCTCGATCTCACCTGTCCTACTCTTTCTTTCATTCCTTACCCATGAATATCTCTTCTACTGTGAGTGCGGGTGTACGTGGTATAGCAAGACATTCATAGCCCCGCGATAAATTATCCGCTATAAATAATGAACGTTTGGCGATTTTTAAGAGTTAATTAATTTCCTGCGGGCATGGCTGTGTCTCTGCTGATTAATGATGGTAATGCCATTGGCATGCTGAGTTGGGTCCCCTGTCACTGAAGATAAATCAGTGGTGCACTGTAAGGCGTCATGCCCCAGCTGTGTCCAACATGTTCACTTTAACCGGCTTCCTGACCTACGACACAATAAGGGGGTGACAGTGGATGTACCTGATCATAAGTCAAGTACTTAGTTACTTATGAGACAGGGACAGAGAAACTGATAAATGTGCATGGTAGATTCATGTCTCAGAATGTAGGATTATTTGAAGAGATGACTGTGTTTTTAGCTAGAATACATGGACTCAGGAGGAAAGTAGTTTTGAGAACATTCAAAAAGGCAGTTGACAAGGACATAGATTGGAATACAATAATTGCATTAATTACAGAGATCTTCACAGCCACATTTTTCAATCAACTGTGCATGGCCATGGAGGCAGAGAATGTGTTCCACAAAGACATTCACTGGTTGGCACAAAACCAAACCCATTTCATCACTAAACAAGCTGTATTTTAAGTTGCAATGACCTAAACCTATACAATTCACCAAGGCTCTAGCTTACATAATTCAGAAGTAATCAACCCTGTATGAATATTTTCACAGAATAAAGAATCATACAACCTTCAGCCTTGATTCAGGCATCATGATAATTTTAATAGACCGAACTAATTCTTTGAAAACCTTCACATTTATCTGCATCAGCTGTACTTTGTGCTAATAATTAAATGCTAAACTAAGATGGTGAACATTTAAAAAGTAAACTTAACATAGGCATGATGTCATAGTGACCATGTTAGCATGCTGGTCTTACCAATAGGCTAGATTTTGCAATAAATAAATGTGGCATTGTTTGTCCTAAACACTTGCTTAATAAAATATATTTTTTTAATTCATCTGTTACAATACAATGACAAATCTAAAACCCTCAAAACTAATCAACAATGTAATTATATGAAGATTTAAACATTAAAAAAGGTGTCAATAAAAATAAATACTACAAATGTAACGTAACACTTTCAAAATAAATCAATCCATGAAAAGTTATTCAAATGAATATGATTTTTCAAACATGTATAATGTCCTGAACACTAACCCCTTGTGAAATAAATACACAACTTTGAAGACATAATCCCCTTCAATTCCATTCTTTAGTTTTTCCTTCTTTCAGTGCGAAATCAGTCAACTTGGCGAAAGAGGCTTATCGTCAGTATATGAACTCAGTTCCAATATCACTCAGTATTGTAAAAGCTGCAGCTGTGGATACTGACAAAACTGACAATGCAAATGAAAGTTAGAGAACATTATGAAAAACTGCAGGGGACCATAGAGACTCATGGGACATGGTTGATTCAAAGTGACTGAAAAATCATGAACATTTAAATTGTAAATGGTCAACTTTACAGTCTGTGCCACTATGAATCTTCACCCAAATCTGTTTTGGGAGAGGAACTGGGGAAAAAAATGATCCATTACAAAATGAATCGCAGGTATTGAAATAATAATTATTCCTGTCCCATACCAACCCCTTTCATAATATCCAGGCTGTTTAGACATGGTATTGTATGGAATGATTAATTAATATCTATTAACACAGCTCTCTTTGAGCCAATGAAAGGTAATGTTTCACATCTTAGGGACATTTAATGTCAACTCCTCTTATGTTCCCTTGTGTGCTGCAGTAAACATCACTTGTTGTGTTGATCATTATAATGAGTGAGCCTTAAAAAAAAATAGGTAATGTAATAGCCCAATAATCATAAAAAGACTGCGGTTAATTTCCATAGTTCTTCCTTCTGAAAACTTTTAGTTTAAAGATATGTCTACTACAACGAAAAAAAGGTAACGGTATGTATGGCTTTGGTTTACCGAAGTGGATTGCAATTTTTGTCACTGTTTTATTTAAAGGTCTCCTGTTATGCTCTTGTATGGCATATATTATAGGTCTCAAATATATATTTTTTTAAACTCTGACGTGTTTTGCTCAAAATACCAACAGATCATTGATTATGGCATGACCGCTATCCCTCTGTTCCAGCCCAGTTTTCGAAAGTGCTGATTCTGTGACTGTCACTTCAAATTTGAGCTGAGCTGAAGCTGGCCACGTCATGATCTCTCTGTCTGAAGAGAGACGTTTCTAAAAGCATTATTTCTGAAAAAATTCTCAGTGTTTACCACTAGAACAGAGACATTATATGTATTACATATACACAACAACTCTAAGTCCCTCAGGCAGGCATACTGCACAGAGACACAGAGCCGCTGCGGAGGGGATTCAGCTCGCGACTGTATATTGCGGACGATAGGTTGAGATGTGTCAAGTGGGTGGGACGTTGCCAGCAGTTCAATGTAAACCCAGCCCACATTTCCGATATGACGTCATATCGGCAGCAAATCTGAAACAGCTCGTTTGTACCCCCGTTTTTAGAAATGTGGGTAAGGAGGAAAAGAGAGAGGATTGTATTTTCTGACACTTTGTGAGTCTCCTTATACACCGGGGACACATATTTATGTATAAAAGTGCATTTTGCATAATAAGGGACCTTTAAGGTCTGGAAACATACATTTTCGGTCCTGCTTTTCTGTCCACCTTTCTAAACTTAGTTTAATTTTTAGACAAACAATTTTTGATATTGAGCCACGCAGCCCACCAGGGCTGTCATGGACAGGGCGCATAAGACAGAACATTTTTGAAAACTTGCTCCATTTACAAGAAAGGGCAAAAGTGATTGACTAAGATAATTAGGCATTTAAAAAAAGCTTTGCTGACACCAACAGACATACTGCTGACCATTTGGATATACATTTCAAATTAAATGTGCTGACTCCAAAGAACATTTTGCCCTGAAAAATGTAGCATTAGACAAAGGACTTAGAGAGTAGTTGTGTGAAGGCAATTCAACACTGAATGAGGATGAAGGAATGCATTTCTGAAAAGGGTAGCTTAGGATATCTGTCAGATATTCTCCATTCGTTCTAAGAATTCTATGTGTGTAAATATGCTGCTATAATTCAGAGTCGTTCTTAAAAATCAAACTGGCATGATGGCATGCCAATATACATCAAGGTGGGAACAAGATTGGAAATTCCGGATCACAAGGACACACCTCTCTCATTTCACCTGTCATTCATTCACTTTAAAAAAACATTTTCAAAAAGGATAGAGGCTGAACCCGTTAGTGAACAGTGCTGTATTCGATAATTGGTGTTGCAAGGTTTCAAACGGGCAAAGAAAGAATAAAGATACTAGGAAGAAGAGTGGCTGAGAAAAAAAAGTTTCAACAACAGTGAGTCATTCAGCCTCTATAGGAAATCTCATAAAGGTGTCAATTCTTTGTCTGGCCTCAAATCCCTCTATCGTTCTTCTTTGGCCTGTTACTGCAGCACTGTTTCAATTTGTTTCTTTGGCCAACTGTCTCCTGGAGAGGTATCCTGCAGACAGCAGGACCCACCAGCCAAGGTGCCTAAGTGGTCTGGCACAGCAGTGAACACTGTATATTGCATGTTTTTCCCTCAGAAACGAGAGAGAAAGGCTGCTGTTTTTTACTGTCCTATTTTAAGCCATGGAAACAATGACATATTTAGGAATAAGCAGGATGCATTGCATTTGTCATAATCCTATAACAACTCACTTTGTCTGTGTGCTCTTTTAAAGCACAATGTAAGGATGATTTGCAAAAGTAATGTGTATTGTTAAAGCACATTGCTTCTGATTAGTCTCTACTGAAGCAAGATAATCACAAAGAAAGTACAAAAATCACTTAACTACTAGGTTGTAGCACAACACACCACAGGAGACCAAACTTCAAATACAGAGAAAACCAAAGGCAGCTAAAAGATGTTTAAGGGCTTGATGATAAGCCCTCATGTACTCAAAATTGACATGGTGTTATTCATGTAGTGATCTTATTAAAATGTTACCCTAGTGAACTCTCCTGCTAACTTCCTCATTACAAAACAAATCATGTTTGATGGCTTATTATCGTAAATGGAATCTTTTAAGCAACAGTATCCATTTTGAACATCCAGTTAAATCTGTAAGTAAAAAGGATGTTGTTGGGTTCCCCTCGTGTGTTATGTAGGAGTCCAAAAACAGATTTCTAAACAAAACAAACCGGCCGCACCACATGTATCAGTTAGGCAGCTACACCCAAAGCAGATCACTAGCAACAGTCACCTAACATCAACCACAGACTAGCCCCTGTCAGTGTGTGTTATTTCTCTGGATTCAACCCCATGTGTTGCTTCCTGAGCACCATCAGCAATTCTCAGCACCCTGTGGAGTCTCAGATGTAATCTCCTCTGCTTTCCCCTCCATAGTTGTCCCCTGTTGTGCCACTGCCATGTGTTTTTGAAGCCAAGGTAAACCTGCTATCATGGGGTTTCTCCGCCACTGATTGTGATCAGAGGTCTGCAAGTGGATTTCAATCTCACCTGGATTCACTTGACTGGTTCATTGATTTGTATCATAGCCAAGGCAGTTTCAGAAGGTGTACATGACGGATGGGTGAATTAAACAATATATGCGGTAGGGGTGTCAAGATTCTGAATAGAAAATTGATTGACATGAGCCTTTATTTTTGATCATTGGAATCAAGGAAAGATTTCTCCCACTCTGTTTTTTTTTTTTTTTTGTCTTTACCCCCGTGTCCAGATGAAAAATAAACGTAACACAACAACACAGAGAAAACAGCTAAGTTTACTGGGGCTTGCAGCTTAAAAACATCACAGCGTCTATCGGTATCCTGCAAATCATGTTTCGAGACAACAGCGTCACTGCATGAGTCCAACATTACAAAGAAATAACTTGAAAATCCTTTTTCCACGAAGTCACTTTGTGGAAAAAAGTTTTGATTCCCTGTGAGTTATGTAAAGCATACATGTCATGGAATTTAAAGTCCACACTACAGTTCCAGATCTGGCGGCTTTTTATGGTTGAAGAAACTCAAGCTGTTGTAAAATGTAACTTTCCCTTTTAGTGGTTCTCCTTTTAGTTTTTTTTTTACAAATGAACATGTTCTTTTTGTTTTATTGCCAGCTGAAATAAGATTTTGTTTTAACACACAGCCTATGTTGTCTATGCATATTCAAGCTGTTCTAAAAGTCTCATCGAATCTTGGATTTGGAAATGTGCGACGCAATTTGATGAATAAAAATTCAGCATATAGAATGAGACCAGTCTTGTTTATGGTTTCATTGGATGGATTTGTGGTCAGGCAACATATCTTAAGCAGGCGTCTGCTGCTCTGAGACTGTATCACATGACCATGACAGACGGCCTCAGTCAGATGTCATTAGCCATCAAATCTGTTTCCTTTAGGCAGCAGACAGTGTAAAGACGCACATAGTGCAAGGGAAGAGACAGAGAGATAATGGAAGCCTCAAGCAATGAGAACAAATGCTAAATTAATTCCAAAATAAAAAGGGCCTGTCTCACAGAAGAGGATTACTAAAGTAGATGAAAACAAACCTAGGAAATGGCTTTTTGTCTTTCGTTTTATATTAGTCTGACATCCTGATTTTAGGGGCTTTTATTCATGAGTAATCCTGGTAACTTCTGTGTACTGAGCTTAAGGTGTCCACAGACATAAAAACACTCACACAGCGTTAACCCAGCCAGACACTGATATTCATTTTTTCCATTTCTATAATAAATGCCTCAAAGCCACACCTTTGGAAATATAGATTAAGGTAAGATAAATGTGTGCCTGAAAGTACGTCTGGCGCTGTTGAAAAGTAACTCTGGTAAAAGTTATGAACTTCTTTGAATTGGTTAAAATGTTAGCACACTTTTGCATTATAGGTAATGCTGATTTTAAAATGCTGATTTCAAAATGCATGTTAATATACTGTGCTCAAACACTTTGCCAAGCAGTTTACTTAAGCAGACATTGACCACTTGGAATATCCTTGCCTTTGGCTCAAGTGATGTCTTGGCTCTTCCCCTCTCCTTCTGCTCTGCACTGAGTTTTGTCGCCTCCAATATCCCTCCATATTGAAAAGTGAAAAATTGTCAATCAGTTGCTTGCTTGGTTGGCTTCTTTAAAAAAAAGGAGTGCCTTTACGATATCCAGAACCAAACCAGCTAAAGAAAATATTCAAGTACAACACTCTTTCATCCAAGATGGAGCTACACACAGGACTGTAGTTAATAGATATCTATGTCAAGCCAGGCATCTAGGTCAAAGTAGTATGCTTACTTCCTCTATCATATATCCAAAGCCACCACAGTCTGCAGGAGATGTTCTGTTACATAAGTATTTTCATAAAACCCAGATACATCTGATGTACAGTATTCTCTTCAAGTTTAGTTTTTTTCCAGAAACTAACACACATCTCTCAAGAACATCTCTGCAATTAAAGAATTGCAATGTTCCCTGCTGTTATTATGCCACGTTATTGCAGAATCATCATGGAATTGCTAGGCTGCACAGAGAGAGCAGAAAAAAATGATTAAATATGCATTAGTGTTAATAGATGCTCAATGTTTTCAGATGTTCCACATGATGAAGGTCCCAGTCATTAGATAATCTGTCTTTTGAGCAATGGATCTAAGAGACAAATTAGATTGCCAAAATATGTTGTGTGTGTGTGTGTGTGTGTGTGTGTGTGTGTGTGTGTGTGTGTGTGTGTGTGTGTGTGTGTGTGTGTGTGTGTGTGTGTGTATGAGAGAGAGGAGAAGGATGAATATATAAAACCATGAAATTGTAAATAGCCCATGGCCCAATTTTATGATAGGAAGGACAACAAGCCAAGGTTTTATATAAACCTGCGAAGGCATAGCCACAATCTTCTGAAATTAAACAATTTAAAAGCTCAGTTCACCTAAATAACAAAAACATATTTGCTTGTTCAGTGGTATTCAGCCATCCGAGTAGTTTTGGGGAGAAATCTGCCATTAAAACTGAAAAAAGATTGGAGGTGCCTAAAAACTGATAGTGCACTTAAAGAAAAAAAGCAATGTCTCTTGTCAGAAAAACATACTCTGGATCCTCTCGATAAATCACAGACCTTAATGTCGGTGGTTAATCAAAGAAGTAATGCTTTGCTAACCAATGAAACCTATTATGATATTTGTCACAACAAAACAAGCTAAAAAAAGGTAAATGGTTGCTCGGGTTGAGCACTTGGAAGAAAATGTTTACTAAATGCTATACTGCTAAACTGAATGCAATGGGAGCCAACCTTTATGAATTGTTCTTCCAATCTCTGAATGGCCCACACAAAGTTGCACAGTCCTTTAAAGCACTGTCTGTTTCTACAGAATCAATGTAAATGTCATTAAATGAGCTGCATGGCGTTGTATAATCTAAGATTCAACTACAGTAAGCAAACTTCCATTCTCATTTATCATTCTTCGTTTTCAGTCTGTTTCTATTGATAATCTTATTGTGGCATTATCGCAAGTGAAACTGGAGCTATTCAGTGGGAAGTGCTGACTTTGAGGAATTTCTGTTTCCCGTTTCTCTACAGTGGAGGAGCTCTCCAGTGCTGAAACTGCATCAACTAGAGTGAGTTAGGAAAGTCCTGTGTTTAAATGGTTTCAGACAGGACGGCTTAAAGAGCTGAAATGAAATGTGTTGGCAGAACTGTCCAGTGCTGAAAGAAACATGAGGACTTGTGTTTCATCTGACAATTAAAGTGGCTTTTAAGACATCTTAACATTATGTAACAGTGACTTTTTTTTTAAATGTGTTTGGTCATTTGAAAAGGAGCCAGAATGTATTTCAATCTGCAATTGTTTTAACAAAGAGAAGGCCTTGAAGGACCCCTTAAGGCACTATGAAAAGAATGAATACATTATGCTCCTCTGGGAAGCATTTACATCCCATTTACAGACACACTCATCTTTTGCGAGTCATCTCAGATGCCGTGAATCATCTTTTTGAAAATGTGCATTACTAAGTAACAAAGTATTTGGCTCCCAAAAGCCACACAAATATGGGGAAAAAACAAACAAAACTAGAAGTAAAGTAAATGCCCCTTGTCACAATAAGATGAGGTCACCACTTCAGACCACTAAATTATGCAGAAGACCCTGCAGCCATGTAGAGTGTGAAAGAAAAGCTGTTACGCACACAAAACCTGGCAATACAAATGTAGATGTAAGAGCTTTCCAGTCCTTGGCAGTTACTTGTTACTAAAAGCACCCTCATATTTGGGCAGAAAGGTGGAATGTTATCGCTTCTATGCACACCTGGGAATTTAAAAAGGGAGGAAAAGATAATGTGACATATTCAGAAAGGTTCAATAATAAACAGTCAGAAATAGCCCTCATCATGTGCCAGAAATTAGGTCAAAGCAAAAGATCATGTGAAAAAAAAAAAGCTTTCAGAGGATTGCGTTTTGGCTTGTACACCCTGCCGGAAAAGAAAAACAGTGACTAACATGGGGCCGACGTGTTAAATGTGTATTGTTTACTAGCAAAGCAGTGGTACAATTTTCTTTTAGAGGTGGCAACCATCTACGGATGAGATCTTTTAGCTTTTCCACATCGTCTCCCGTAATCAGCTGATTTTCGGAACCCCCAAATCAGATCTAAATGCCATGTGCCTCAATCTCCCATTCATGTAGTCATGACAACAACAATGTACTTAGCAGTAGTCTTGAAACATCCATTGTGTGCTGGCAGTGGGAATATGACAACAGGGTTTGTTTTGTCATATGGAGATAAACACCTTGAGGCAGATAAAGAGTAATTACAGGCACACCATGCTAAACAAACAAGGGCCGTAGGGTATCTCTTCGATATTAGAACTTTTATTAATGGTTGGATCTGCAAATGGTTATTCAATGTCAATTACAGAATGTGAGGCATATTGAACACATTTATTTCAGCCAAATGTTTAGCTGTTTTTGGTGGATTTTATTGGTAATTACAGAAATGTTAAAATAGATTCATGCTCATATCAGATTGGAGGAAGTACAAACATTGTAATACAATTCAAATTGCTATCTGCAGGATATTGCTATTCATCTTTCTGCCTGCTGAATTAAAACAGGAAGTAGCTTCTCTACTAGATGGGAAATCATTGAGCAAACAGCACCACACGGCTCTCCAGATAAATTGATTGTTTATTTTTGTATGAGAGCCAGTCAACATGCAGGAGCAATTATAAATAAATCAAAGACGTGACGTAAAAAGACTTGCGATGTAAACAAGGTTGAAAGAAACTCGATGGATATGTATTTTGGGCCTGTCAACCTTGAAACATTATTTGGCATTCTCAGTTCTGTCAAATAGTTTAGGAGTTTTTTTGACCATAATGTGTAATGACAGAACTTTGCAAAATCCTTTACTAGGTCCCTGAATTTAAACATTCAGGAGGTGAACAACACATCAAATGTAAAAGTTGATATAGTAGCCCTGACTGGGCATTAAATATACTGATTGTGCATTTTAACAGACTTGTATGACTTGAAAGGATAAATTGTTTACAAGCCAAACAAACTGCCATAAAATGTCTTGATTGTGACATGATTGAGGCGCCTTTGCCAGTACATCTGGAGTATATATGGACATTTACGAGTGGCTTCTAATGGGTGACTCTGCCACAGTGACAGCTTATTACAGTAGCCCATCCAATCCTCATGGGAGGACGAGTCCATAAAACCGCACAACACATCATTAGGAAACTGTCTGACCTTAGCAGGAATATGGCCTCACAACTGATCAAATGGCTTCTGCCAGTCACTGCCTCACCTGCAGTGTAACCATGAACTGGCCAATTTCAATGGCGTACATAGCGATTAAAATGAGTCCGCTGTGAGGGCCGAGGTGCGCGCTGCATGAAGATTAAACACCTTGAAATACAGTTCAGGATTCAGATAATAGAATTTACTGCAAAGATTTGATGAGAAGATTAATGTAGCATCCCTACCGTCTGTCAGACTGTCTTGCGATAATTTATGTTGACCTTTAAAGATTTTCCACTACGGCTGTTTTGTTTCCAATTTATCATAACACTTTTGAATGTGTGTGGGTATCATTTGTGGGCTCAGTGCAATCGAAAATGAAGACAAGTAAAAAGCAAGCTGCCTTCTTCCTTTGTTTAGTCTAGGAGTCATCAGTGCAGTGAAAAAAAAAAAGAAAATCAATACATAAAAGAGTGTTTGTTTTGATCCCTGTATATTACATGTTGACTTTCTTAAGCCCTGCAACTTTTAACAGTTCCTTGATCAATAGGTTGGAAACTAAGAAGGATGTTAAAATATACAGACAAATACCATTAAGTACCTTAAAGCAAGCAATGCTTTTTTTATGGAGACAAAATAAAAGACAACACTCTGTTGCAGTTTGCATGGAAGAGAAAAACATTGGCTCAAACTTAATTAGGTTAAGAAGAAGAGAGTGAGCCTGCAAGCAGCTCCCATCCATTAGGAGACTGTAATAATGACATATAAATGCAATTAATATGACTGATGAGAGGCAACATCCTGACAATCATTTGCCTACTTCATCATAATAGTCAGTCTGGAAAATCCCATTAGATCAGAGGATGTAATAGTGAAAGTGCTAAGGAATCGATCCATCATTGGGTTGTCGGAGGTTTTATTAATGTTGAATCACAAGGATTTGACAGTTTCAACGAGGCAAAAGTCTAGATAAAAATAACAAAATGAGAACATAACGTGACATAAATAATCTCAAGTGTTTCACTTTTAGTGTAAAAAAAAATGTTTTATGACAAACTATTGTCACCTTAACTTTAGATTTATAGTACTTAATCATACTATGGACCTGTTTAAAGTGGTGTGCAATACTAAATCAGCTAGGACTTTTATCCAACTTTTATTCTAAATTGTCAATCGTTGACATTCATTTTGTATTACAGCAATTCTGGAAGACATAAGTTAAGTCTGGATCCTTAATATTGATGTTTCAGACATGGGCTTAACATTTTTACCTTATACGGTTGATGCCTCATGTTTCAACAAAGTGCCTCTAGTATGTTTGCCTTTGTGTCAAGGTTCTAAAGATTCTGGACTAACACTAGAAGTAAACTTTGAAAAAGAACACTGAAACCCCTATACTAAACTCTATGATATACAGTGTAGGCTCAACTACAATAAGTATGAGACTCAGAACTTTGCAATCATTTAATGTGAAATAAAAGAGTGGGATCACATACTGAACAACACCTGACAGCAGAGGCGGACAAGGTTGGCGAGCTCTTGATACTCTGAAAGTAGTGGGTAGTTTTGCCAGTTTTTTCATGTCTTCATAACACTAGCACAGAAGGGGTTTAAAGATCATGTATTATAGTGTATTTTAACAAGATATTATAGGTCACAGATATACACATAACATGTCTCTGAAGTTGTTTGGTCAAAGTACCAAGCAGATCATGCATTATAGCATGCCATGAACCCCTCTGTTTCAGCCCTGCTCCAAAAGTGCTGATTCTGTGTCTGTAGCTTTAAATGCAAATGAGCTGCTGCTGGCCACGCCCCTTTGCAGAAGTGTTTCTGGCTCTCTCGTTTCACAATTTCCAAATACAGAAAAATATCGGTGCAAGGGTGAAGTTGAACTTGCAGCTGGACTTTTCTGTCTAGGGTTGTTAGACATCCTGCTGAAACTGGTGGTCAAAGATACACAGACATACATAGGTGCTGTGGGAGGGGATTCAGGGAAGAGGGTGGGTGGGGGCTTATTGTGGTTGGTTTGTTGCTAATGCCGAAACACCCACAAAGGACGTAAAAGATTAATTTTACGTCACGTTTGAACCCGAACCCGAAACTTAAATCATAAGTTATTTGAGCGGCTTTCGCATACTTGGATCAGAGGGGAAACAGAAAGACGATTTTTTGCTGACATTTTCTGAGTTTCTGAGCACACAGGAAGACATATTGATGTATTCAATACTTTAAAAAGTGCATTTTGCATAATAAGGGAACTTTAAGTTTAAATCCAGCAAAGAAGCTTTTTGATAATTAATGTCCCATGATAAATGTGTACATTAAGGAAGTGAGATTCATTAAAATGAGCACCGGACCATATCTTAGAGTTCTAGTATTTGTATTGCAAAGCTGCCTGGAAGTCAAAGATAAAAACATTTATATCCACATTTGTGTCATCACTGCAGCTAAAGCAGAGCCTTAATTCTGACAGTCATAGTAACAAGCCTAACTAATTGTTGATTGCTAGAGAGTGCCATTTTGAATAGAGCCATTAATTCTGTTTGTTGAGCTGTCTCATTACAGAGTTAATAGTGCATTTGTCCTGATTGCGGTCATGTTACGGAACAGTGATCACACTGTTGGGCTAATGGGTGGAAGGCACACCGAGCACACACTTCAATATATAATCTGCGTAGTCCCCTTATACTAAAAATCTGTGTATATTTGTTTAAACCAATCAGAAATCACACCTTAGGTTATCTTGTTAAGCATGTTGGTTATGAAACCAAAGCTGGTGTGTCAGTAATAAAATATATCAGTCTAGTGGCATCAGCACATATAAGAGAACAAGTATGAAAGATCTAGGATGTTTACTGCTTCTAAAAACCATTCATAATAAAACAACAATTTGTATCTCAAATACATTATTCCTATTTAGAATTGGACATTCATGAAAATAAATTCCACTTAAAACATAACATTATGAATTGCACTATGAATGCTAATTATGCTGACATAAATGATAGGTTTTATCCTTTCAGTAATTATATGTTTATGTGTGCTAGATGATTGAGGCTTGACATGTAACTGGTAATGATATGCCTTCTGCTCCACTTACAGTATGGTTTTAATTAACATTCATTGGCTGGAGGGCATCAATTACAATTAATACATATTCCAATTAAGCTTTCATGATCCCATAGTTTTTTTATTTTTCCCTGCTTTATCACTTAATTTGGTTATCTCACACTCAGTTTTTCATAAAAAAAACAATATTCCACCATTTCATTTGACATTGTATTGAGGTTACAATATGCATGAGGTCATATACGTATATTTAAAACAAATGTAACATAAAAGTATTCCAAAAAGACAAATAAAAAGACACGGGTGAATAGTGTATCATTTTGCAAAGCCTACAGTACTTGGATCTAGCCTTTTTGTTATGTCATTTGAACTGTATTTACACATTTCAAATCATTACAGTATGTTGTTATTGTGCCCCAGGTGTTTTGGTCCTTGTGGTGGCCCTGTACTGTCAATTGTTTGGTTTTCCTTCCTGTACTGTTTAATGTTGAGGCAAAAATCACAACTTGGACTATTTTTAACTAACAAATTGGACAGTTGTATTTTCAAGGCGCACAGCAGAAATGAAAATAAACTATACAGAGATGACACAAGTGGCATCCCCATTTCATCTCTACCCTGCGGCATTGGGAAATCAAAGTCCTGACGGTCACATCGAGATATGTTGCCGCCTTTGGGGATGTTGTACACATGGAGTTACTTCTACTTTTGCAAAAAGGAAAATGTAGACACACAGCATTACCCCTCAACATCTTCTCAATGAAAAATGTCAGCAGAGGGACTAGTCCTGCTTTTTAATCATCATTTTCATTTCAACATAATATTTAGTTCATTTTATTTCTTGTAACTTTCACCTCTATGGGTAAACTGTTTAAAATAAAATGGGAATGCACAAACATGCATCTGGTAAATTTACAAACATAGGAACAGTCAACAGCCCTATACTTCTACAGATGCACACGCATCTTCCTTCCTGCGGTTATTGGGTTGCCACAAAATGGCTACAGACGTCATGTTTTTTTTTTTTTAATCTGTGTTCGTTTCATGTGTAATTTATTTATTTAGAAGATGTTACATTAATATTAACATCAGACATGTGTTTTTCATTCTCACGCTGAATGTGTAATACTGTGAAACAGATGGGAGGACGACATGTCTATGAGCCTATTTGTGTAAGCCTTCAACACTTGTTTTATCACCACTGGGTGTATGCATGATTGCATTACTTAAATACTGTTTGTGTAGAGTCTTAATCAAATCAGTTTCCATTTGTACAACTCTAATTCTCCAATTCTAGAACTAAAATGACAACAATCAATCCCTCAAAATGCATGCAAAGATCTTGTTGCAATTCCACATGTGCCTAATCATCACTTTGAGATGGCTCTTAAAGGGATAGTCCAGCGAAAATTTACCCAAGGTCTTTTTTTCTGCATGAAAACTGATCAAGTAAGCCCTCCAGAGAGTTTATTTCTATCATCAACCGGTATTGAGCTTGCCTGGAAAAACCGGGAGCAACGCTAACAGCCAAAATGGCTTACAGTGCATACGATCGGGCTAGTGGCCAGAACGCTTCCAAAACGGCATTTTTGAACCACTAACATTGCTCAAGATAGCACCAAACCCCTGCATTAGCATGACTTAGTTTGCAAAACCGAAGTTTATTAAAAATAACTGTTTTACAAGACTCACCAACTTTCCCCCATTCCAGCTCCTCTCCAAGGAAAGTCTGCACAAGTCAATTATCGAATGCACCGGAGTTCAGTTCAAGGAGGAATGTTTTCGAATGTATAATTCCATGGAAATTCATATCTAGTGAGTGTTGACACGGAAATGAAATGAGTTGCCTGTAACTTACATGCAACTCCTTTCATTGGAATTATACATTCCAAAACATTCCTCTTTGAACTGAACTCCGGTGCATTCGATAATCGACTTATGCGGACTTCCTTGGAGAGGAGCCGGTATCGGGGCAGTTGGTGAGTCTTGTAAAACAGTTATTTTTAATAAACTTCCGGTTTGCAAACTACGTTGTTGGTGCTCCGTTTTATGTGTAGGGACCCTAGTCATGCTAATGCAGATGTTTGGTGCTAATTCGAGCAATGTTAGTGGTTAAAAAATGCCATTTTGGAGGCGTTCTGGCCACTGGCCCGATCGAATGCACTGTAAACCATTTTGGCTATTAGCGTTGCTCCCGGTTTTTCCGGGCAAGCTCAATACTGGTTGATGAATGAAAAAAACTCTCTGGAGGGCTTACTTGATCAGTTTTCTTGGAGAAAAAGACCCTGGGGTAAATTTTTGCCGGACTATCCCTTTAAGTCTGAAGAAGCATCACCCACCAGTGACCTCGGGAGAGCATGCTATGCTGTGTTAGATTTGCAAGGGTAATTGCTGTTGGATCATAGCTAATCCAGTGCCAGACAAAATACCAGAAAAAATGCTGTGTGCTGTGCCTCCTAAATGAAGGCGAGGAAGATACAGCAATGAAATACCAATGAGCTTCCTGTGGATAAGCATACAACGTGTGGAAGGCCAAATGCCCATTTCCCCCTTAGACTTATCAGAAGTGCATAGTTGTGCTGAAAACACCTCTATTCACTTTCACTGATGTTGTATAAAAGAACATTTGACAGATATTTTATGGTTAAAAGAGTGTATGGACAATAATGCCATGGAACCATATTGCATTTTAAAGACTCACAGGTCATCCTTCAATATGTTGTCTTGTCTGTATGAGCCATGCAGATGCCAACAGAATTACTTCTCAACATTACTGTAGGAAGCCCTGCAAGCACAACAATTACTATCCATTGTGGGCATGCTGCTCTTTGTGTCTTTCAAACAATATGTTTGCCACAATTCACTAACAAGGAACAATGGTTCATCATAGCATAATCTTGTAAACCAGAGGTCATATTGAATTTCTTCTCACCTCTTGTGTACGACAGAGTGGTGAGCAACATCTTTGTTTTGTTTGAAGTCAATGGGCCAATATTATCCAGACTTGGAGATTGGAAAAAAGCAGAGTAAGAACATATGTCCCTGTGCAGATAAAGCCAACTCCACCAGGAACATGGACAGATGTGCATGGTGGAGTGGAAAAAAAGATTGTGGGCGGGAACCCGTCGAGGGGAGATTAATGGTTCACGTTCTTTATCTAAAGGGAATCTCAGATTGTACAGCTCAGAGGGAATGCAAATAGGTACAAACACACCAGCAGAGATAAAAGGTTTAACATCCTTTGTAGGAACCATGGGGATATGATGACAGTGAGCTGAACACAGCTGGCACGGATCCAAGGTGCAGAGCAAATTCTGTTGGGAATCAAATTTTATGGGTCTTAAACATCATTGTGACCAGCTTATGAACAATGGCTCTCCTTTTTTTCGCTTTGAATTGCGGACACACTGCCTGTCATGTATGCAAAATAAGACCCTTATGTGATTTCAATAATTCTATTAACTAGGTTTGTCGAGGATATTAAATAACATTACTACGGTGATAATTAACTAACACACACATTATTGGTATAATACACACAACTCTTGCACGTTGAGATGAAGAGAAAAAAACAGAATGTGGAAATAGTTTTCTTTTTCCTAAATGGTGTTCAACTTTAAAAAATATAAAACAAAGAGCACAGTAGGAGCCAAATTACGATGACAGGTTCAGACTAAGAGCAGAAGTTGGTGAACAATTTAAAGTTAGAGTTGGCATGAAAGAAACAACGACAAGAGGGAGAGAGAGCAACTGGAGCCCAACAGAGTGACGTCTTTCATCATGCCTGTGATCTGGTAATCTAACCATCAACCAGTAGGAGGACATTTACAGGCCATTTGGTCTGTTTCAAGTCAGAGAGGGGGTGGAAGTGAGTTCCTGTGAGGCAGGTTCTGTGAAAAACATACATTTTACTGACAGCTTGATGCTGATTCTCACTTCCATCTTATTCCTCACCGGTCCTAATTATAATGTGGTTGTGTTTTTGTAAATTGCCAAGTGATTGACCGGTTCAAAGATTTAATACAATGTAGAACAATTTGATTCATTAGCAAAAAGGACTATTTGTGCCCTCAGAAAATCACATACCCAAAAGAATGATTCATACGAGGTGAAACTATTAAACTGTCAACATAAAAAAGCTACTTAAATGGATTTAAAAGAGTGGAAAATTATGCTTCAGCCAGGAGTAAAACCATTAACAGCCTAATATTGTCTGGTATATGTTTTCTATTTCACATCATTGCTTTTAAACCAGAAAGATTGACTTGGTCTTTGTTGGCATTCTTGTCAATGGCAAGAAGTGGATTCCACAAAGAAAAGGGACTTTGAAAATGAATTGCCTGCACTGATGATCGACTGATCTTTAGATTTGAACTCAATTAATTGCGTTTAAAAACGGCACAAAAATCATTAACAAAGATAGAAGTATATGTATACATTCAACAAAAACAACACCTCATTGCAGACTATACTGCATAAGGTGAAAGCAACATTTTAATTTGTCAAGGTTGCTTTCGTGTCGGCATCACTGACTGGCCGAGTATCAGCAGGTGGCTTTGCTGCATTTCCAACAACAACTCGTGCAAGATAAGTTAGACCTGAACAAAAATAAGAGCAGTGCCAAGGCAAAGGACATTCCACCTGCTCTTGAGCATCTTGATATTTTTCACATAAGGAAGAAGAAGCTCACATTTTTGAGCAGTTTCCAAGCAGAAGCCCAAACAATCAGAGCAAACGCGCCTGAAGAAAGTAACAATGTCATTCCAGAGACGCAATTATGTTGTCTGCTCTCCAAGCTTTTTTCTCCTTTCATGTTTCATTTACTTCAGACAGTCAGGGGGTGGACTCCACTGGTGTGGTCCATTCATGTCATCGTGTAAGCCAAAGTTCCCACACTGTGCAAGAAATGTCTATCAAACCAGAACAAGCTTAAAAAAGGCCCTTAGCAGAGTAAAAGATGATGGGGAGAATAATTCCTGCATAACTCGTTGCTACATTTAATTAAAACCTCAGATACAAGATTATTTCCAGCAATTATGTCACATAAAAAACACTTATATTTTATGTAAGGATTACAGTAAATGCCAGGTCAGTATGCAGCAGTGTCAGTATGCCCAAATGAATAGTAAAATACCAGGCAAGAAAAATATTACACATTGAAAATGTTTCCAATTTAGACTGACCATGTTCTTATTAATTCAATCAAAGCACATAACAGAATATCAATCCAGTGTATGTATGCTTTGAGGAACTGCTTCCACTGAATGAGTTGGTTAAATCCTCTATAAAGCCATGTATTAATCAGTTTTAAATTCTAAGGAAAACCTTGATTTCAGCTTGTGTTTGATTCTTTCGGCCTTTATCAACCTTTGTTGCAAACCTGCCCTTCTATTTCTTGTATGTTATTCAAACAAAACAGAGCTCAGTTCAAAAGGTTGTGTGTGCTTTTCTAGTAGCATCCTTATGTTATGCAAGTGCAGTATTGTCGGCAGAGGGTGACCTCAATAATCGCTAGGCAAATTTGAAGTTGGTCAAATATTTAACGTGGCTAATGTCATGCTTGGTTTTCCGGGATATTGTGTGCTAGTTTGGGGATTTTATCCGACCTCCACGAGCCCCCAATGCCTAGCTCGCATTGTAAAAATAAATTTACCAAGAGAGCAAATACATTACACAGTTTTTGTCACATGGGGCCCTCTATTATGTAGCAGTGGACACACTGGAGGAGCCCAAGGAGCAAAAAGAGAAACTAAATGGAATTGCTTTTATAAATCAGTGTCACATTATGCATTTAGTGCACAGAATGGAAAGCCCCTTTACAGTATACAAGCAGAAAGTTTATGAATCTTTTGGGGATCTGAAAAGGCTTTCTTGTTGCATACACTAGTCGAGCAGCACATACTTTTAGTCCGGCCTCACTTATCAAGATAAGCTGTCTTGGACTACTAAAAGGTCAATGTATGTTAATATAAAGGAATACTGTGTAAAAGCTCAGCAGAGATCCATCAGAGAGTCAGAGGGCCACAATCAATCTATGACATGCAGAAATACTTATGAAAACAATGTTATTTGTCTTACATTTTTGATGTTGATGTCTAAACAAGCGGTGTCCGTTAACCTACAGAGACATAGTACTGGTGAGAGTGCCTGGGTTTGTCACTGGACCTATAAAAGCTTTTAAAAGGCTCAGTGGAGGTCATGTGTGAAAAGCTCAGCTCAGATTTCTTAATATTAGATTCAATTGTTGCATGTCAAATTCAGCAGTTAGACATAAAAGCAGACAAACACAATCATTTGATACACAAGTTAGAAGCTCTTGTTTATTCATAGGAAATATTAACCACTTTAAAATGATTTACACATGTCTTTATTCCTCCTGCCAGGGTAAAAACTGAATGTTAACTGTGTCATTTTTAATAGATGATGGATGATGATCAAAACAAAAACTATTGAATGTTTGCCGTTCCCTCATTTGCCAGACATTATCTTTGATCTTCTTTGCCAATTAATAAAAATGAATCAACAATGGTGCATGTTGGTGCTTTGCATAAATCAGGGCAACACAAACCGAGCCTGTGCATTCATTAGGAGTATTTACATAAAGTTCTTTGTTCATTCCGTCAGAAGATATCTACAATGCCCCCTCTCAGCAATGGTAATGATCAAATGATTATCTTGGGATCAAAGCTGTCCACCATCGCCATGAGGCAAGACTAGAGCCCCGTCATAGCATTACAAAATACAGTTCCTGCAAAGCAAAGCCACCAGCTTGGGTCAATGACAACAATTCATTCATCCTTACGCCGGTCAACATTTAGATAAATGAGCTTGACTCTTCACACCAGTCAAATGCGTTACCCTTTGGGTTAGGAAAACAAACACAGGGATTTCTGTAGGAAAAGATGCATATGCACTCCCTGCATCAAACTCTTTTTTATGAACCAAAGTGATTGTCAAAGTGTGTGCAATAGCCTAATTACAACTTTCAGAGTTAACTAGACATGGAAATAAGTCTAAATCAACAGTTCAGATAAGGGTTATCTGTCTCTAATTTTGTTTGGTGAATTAACAAAGAAAAATCACTGTTTTACTGCATGACAACCAATTGACACCAAAAACCTGAATAAATTATTGAAAAATGTTAATTAATGCTCCATACCGGGGCCTCTGAGGAGTTGGTCTCTACCGATCATTAGGGGATTTACTAATGAAACAGCAACTATTCATGTATTTGTGTTAACGGGGTTTACCAGCACACAATTTCTGCATGACACCACCCCAACACCAAGGAAGCCCATGAGGACTTTGGATTGGTTTTACTATGCATTCTCTTAATTGTGTCCATTCAATTACAGAATTAAAACCAACTATATTGTTTTCAATTCAATGTTGAGCAAAGTGTTAAAAGCAGACTTGCAATTCTACAGACACGTGTTCACGACCATACAGACAACACTAAACGAGGGGACATATATTGAGAGATGATTTATGCCACAGATGGCTGTAACTTGGCAGGTATATGCATAACAATGAGACACAAACCAATGTACATGTAATCTCATACAAAGTCTTCATCCCAAGACAAACCTACACACATCACCATAAGAGCACTTTCACCCACAACTTTAAACTAACAATTCAGAGCTCAATTAATGGCCAAAACAACTTCCCAATACTATGCATGTCTTTTCTCCATTTCACTTTCACACATCTTGTGTTGCCTTGGCAAAGCTGTCAAAATAACGTCAAATGTGACACCTTTATACACAGTCGCTACACAAAGCTGTGTCTGGGTTTAACACAGGCACATCAATTCTTCACATGCAAGTGAAACCCTTCTTGAGCAGTCATATCTCAATTGTCATCAACATTCAAAATGATCTCTTTAAAAACAGAAAACAAAAAGATTTATAACTGTTTGACAGAGGTTGTGTGATATAACATGCCATACACTCAAATTAGCTAAAACTGTGTCTTCAATGTTATCAACGAGGTGATAGAACATATCACATCAAAATTATCTTAGTCAAAAAAACGTATTCCCGTTTTTTTTTTTGTTCTGGCTCTTTGTTCCACTACTCTGATCATCATAATTTCCATAATGTAAATTCAACACAATCAAGGACATGTTTGTAAGTTTTTTTATATCAGTATATTACTTGCTACATTAACCAATTTGTTTAAGACATCTCTGACTTGCATTGCAACAAACCAATAGGCAAGAGACACTTGGGCAGGGAACACGATCTACTGTGATAGTTAGGAACATAATTCCCACTAGAAATGAGGTTGTATGTAGTACAGCATTGTAGCATATAATACAATGTAGCATTTCATATGATGCCAACATAGACAATTTGATGGCCTCCACCATGGATACTATTCTTAAACGTCTCTGAACACCTCCTCGTGTGAGATGAATGAACTTGTTCCCATCTACACTCCATTCAAAACAGTGCTAAAAGAAGTGCTATCCTAAAAAAATGTTTAAAACTGTACAAGACTCACACCAACTTAGCACCACACCGGGTAATAACTCCCATCTCTCCTGTTGACCTTTGCCCACTCTCTTAAGTTCTTGTCCTGCAGTGCTAAGCTCAACCCCTGACATAGGATTGAGACGGTATGCAGTACATGTTTTGTGGCACAGGGAACAGAGTGCTCGCTCTGTTACAGGGATTCTTTTTTTCACTTTACCACTGATGCGTTTTAATCTCCCATCTCTGAGCAAGCAGGAACTGCTGTTACTGCTGCTTAGAGAGATACACCGAGGCAGAGAGAGGAGATGGAGAGAAAGAGAGGGGAAAGAGGCGGGTTGACAAGCCAGAGTTCGACAAGAAGCAATAAAAAAAGACCAAGATGTGGTAGAAAATTAAAAGTGTAAAGCTCTAATCCAATTTGGTGGATAGAGATGAGAAAGGACAGAGAGAGAATGTTTTTACTCCTGCCTTAAGTGCCTGAAGGTTTTCAGAAAGGTGAACTCCTAATGAGGTGTTTACCGAGTCAGCCATGTTGCTAAACATATCGATTTTCACCCAGTCTCACATCACTTAAAATGAGCAAGAAAATTATCTTGTGTGACAAGGCATAGCAGCATCGAATTCTCTCCAAAGAAAAAACTGGATTGCTTAAAGGTTCCATCACAGTACCACTTCATTAAAAATGAGCATTAACACTCATTTTTTGAAGCGAAATGAGAGTGGAACCGTAGTGGGATAGCATTAATAAAGAAAAGATCTCATCGCTTAAAGGTTAAACACATAATTCCTTGAATGTGACTTATAGATCAACCATTTTTCAACATACTAAAATGCATCCACAGGAAACAGACATATCAGCAAATCCATTACTTGTTATGGTGCACCGAGTGTGTGCTTATTAAATGTATTTATTTCTCCAACTGTTTGCTTTGTTATTATTTTGTTCACCGAAGGAGAAGAGTAATAACACAAAACAAGAAACAGGGGCACAGGTAAGGGCCTTGTACATTTCCTCTGCACTGCCCTTTCTGCTCATCCATTCTCCATGACACTCGAGGCAATAAATCAAAGCTGAGCGGGCAGTGGGCCACAGTGAGAAGGGGACTCGCTGGCCTAGTCCCACCTTCCCCAACCTCTGAACGCTCAGTCGACAAAACAATTCAACATCTGACAGAATTGAAGAAGCTGACACAGGACTGTGCTCATTAGGGCCTGGATGGCATTTGACTAATAAAAGGTATGCCCCAGCATTTGTAAATCTCTCTGGTATCCTTTTTTGGGGGGAAAAGTAAACAGATACAGCTGGTCCAAGTAGATTTAAGGTACTCAATGTGCACTTTTACACGTCAGTCAAGCGCAGCAGTGGTAAAAGCTGACTGAAGAGGCAACAAAAGTACATTGTAAGCAATAAAGTGAGCATATATAATGAAGTATGGTAATCCGTTCTGAAAATAAAAACTGCACAGATTTCTTGAGCATGAGAGGTCAACATACAGTATGTGTCTAATGAGACACCAGCTAGAACATTCCGTGTGTTAACTCTGCAGTATCACAGTCAGTAAGAAGTTTCAGCTATTTATTTTGTTTTATTTGACTGCGAGTTGTTTACATTATATGCTATGATTCTCTGTTCTTTAGTTCAGCTTACATTATTGTAGTTGTTATTGTAGTCTGTTGTTTTCAAAAGGCACTGATGTTTACAGCTTCCTGAAAACATCAAAACATGAGAGATTAAAAGAACTGAATTCGTAGGGTCGTTGCCTCGATCCAACACAACTTTATATAATGATCAGTGGGTATATAAAGAACCAACGATACATTTACATGTATGGTTCCAAAGACAAACCATATGTCTGTGCATATGATTATGTTTGGTCGGGCTTCAGCTTTTGAAGCAACCTGGAGCACCACAGTTTACAATCTTACAAGAAGTTATAAAATTGATAGAAAAGTAATGCAACTAATGCAATCATGATGAGAAACATTCGCTGACTATGTGATTTAAATTGCTCATGTTGTCCTGCTCACTGAATCAACATCACCGTTTATTGTTATGATGTCAAGTTACAACATTTTCTTTTACAAGCTGAACTCCGCCTCTAATACATCCTTCAGGAGGAAAGCTGACAGGATGACCTAAATGGTGTCGACTACCGAACACGAGGAAACACCAATGACACCAAAATGTCTTCTGCATTGGAATCATGTGTCAGGAACTAAACACAATCATTATGAGGGTTTTCATATTGCAGGAGACTCAAATATTAGATATTGAAACATTAGACTTCTACATTTCAATTGTAAAAAGAAACGCCTTACTGGTGTATTTCCAAACATGAATTTATATTGAATGTCGTAAATTACATCTTTTTAGCGTGAGCATCCAGACACCAAAGCAGTTATTCAGTTTCACAATGTGGTCAACAGCATGACCAAACATGCTTGCATTAAAAATATTAAAAACCCCTTTCTCATCCTCCCTCTACAGCACGCAGTCATGCACTGGAAGGGCGAAGCAGCAAATTTGCTAGCTGGCTGACTGGGAGGACAGAGAGGCCTTTCTCACCAGTCAACGGCTGTCCTTAATGAGAATAGAAAGTGATTTACTAGCTTAATGCTCCAGCCCTCAGTCTGCCTGCCTGCCCGCCTTTGCTCCACGCTGCCAGTTCACTCAGCACTCCTCATACAGAAAATAAAACCGAGATAAGAGAAAAAGAAACAAAGAAAAGGAAAAGAAGATAGCAAACCAGGGTCTGAAAAATGTGGTAATGAGACATGGACTTTCTCAGTAACCACATCAACGACCTCCACCAAGTCTTGCATCTTTGTGTTTGCCATATAACAGGTTTGCTATCATTCAGAGCCAACACAGACAGATGCCATGAACTGATTGAGAAGTGGAACAATGCGTATATCCTATTCCCTGTGCAGCTTATTGCATGTAGCAAACATTATTGTGTGCCCCACACTCTGTACTGCACCGCTACCAATACACAAAAAGAAAAAAGTTGCTAATTTCACAGACACCAAGGGACAAGTATAAGAACATCCATCTTCCTCGTGCCTCAGTGACATAAGTGAGAAATATGGGGGAAGCAACGTAAGCAAGTTACCTTCATGCAAAGTCTGCTACTCTTTCAAAGCAAATACCTTTTGGGGTTGTTAGAAGACAGAAACATTTTCACACTACCGTGTCCTCTATGATTATCCAATCAGTGATTCTACTTTCAAGACATTTTAAAGTCAGTGTCTTTCAGAGGGACTTTCAGATGAAGAGTTATCAAAGACATGTGTTGTGCTGTGTTGTGTTGTGTGGATTCACTCAGTTTTATGAGGCTAAACAAACAAAAAGGGGATGTGCAAGTTAAAACCTACCATGGTCAAATGTTGACAGCGGTGCAAAATCTAGGCTAGTATTTCATTCAGTCGAACATCAGCAATGATTGTGTGCTATGAATTATGTGCTCAAGTGAGAGTAAAATACCAATTTCATGCATATATGCAGGGCCAAATTGGATTCCTTGATTGGGGCACCATACTTAGGCTTTGCACTAAGTCATAATCATATTAAACCAAAAAATAGGAAAGCTAGACAGAAAGAGAGAGGAGGAAGAAGAGGGTCACTTAAACATGAGCTGCACTAAGTTAGTTTGTATCCCATGCCGAAGCAGCAACATTTAAGTAACAGAAGGGAAAGGGGAAATTAACACTATCTTTTTTACAGGATTATTGGTGGCACATAATGTCTGCTCGACAACCTTAAAGTTACAATTGAAACAGAACAAGCTAATGGAAACAGCCAGGGAGTGCGTGTTTGAGCCCATGTTTTTTGGGGAATGTAGCTCAGGGTGAACACAGGCTGCCAGTAGGCATGGTCCCAATGCGCACAAACGTGCATGTAGGGTGACTGGTTATCATAGTGGAGCGCAAACAGCACAGCAGTTCTTACCGAGTGTGAAGAAGGGGAGAGCTGTGTTGTCAAGATCATCCATTACGGAAATTCGCCCAGGTAGGTCTGTTCTAACGAATAACAGGAGTCGGGATTCCCCTCCTCCTCCTGCTGCTCCTCCTCCACCACCAGCACCACCACCAGTTCCTCCTCCAGCAGCTCCACCTGCTCCAGCAGCACCACCTCCTCCGACCACGTTCCCCGAAGCTCCGCCGGTGAAGCTGAACTCGTTCTCCCGGAGTACGGGCAAGGTGGACACGGTTACGGTTTTCACCTCACATGGCGCCTCCGCGTCGCTCTCTTTCTTTCTTTCTTCGTCGGGCACAGTCGCCCCTCTGTTTGCTTGGACTGTCACCGTGCTCGTTAGGAAGAGCCCCGCAAGAAGGAGGTGGAGGTGCGGCAGTGATATCCGCGCCATCCCGCTCCTCGTGTGTGGTTCTCTCGCTTTGAGTGGGGCTCATAAGCTGTCCGTTCACTTATAGCAGGCTACAGACGCTGCAAAGGAGTCGCGTCCGTCCAGGAGGCGGCAGCACAGGTGTAGTGAGGATGACATCTTTCCGCTCCTCACACATCCATTCGTGTTCACACAGTGGGACAACACATCACTTAAACACGGAGTAGCACGTGTCCTGTTAAAGGCAAACATGAGGTGGAGTCACCACGTTAGTCATTATGCAGTTTTCTAAAAAAAATAAATAAGAAAATCTCCAAAAGACCGAATGTAACAGTTATGATTTGTTGACGCTCTTATTGTTTATGCATTGAAATAAGTGAGTATGGTAGAATTATTTCTTTAAATTAACAATCATAAGTAAATGGAGGAACTTTGTAGCCACATTATTAATACGTTACATTTTCCAAGCATATCTTTTGAGGTACAACATTGATTATTGACCTGGGAAACAATTTTTAAAAATGATCTAGTCAAGGTCTCTTTTGAAGTTGTGGAGCTTCTTTTTTTTTTTTTTTAAATATAGGCCTATCACATAATATGTTTTCAGCACTTTGTGTTTGCCAGATCTACAAGGTCCATGCATACAAATACATTGATCTCAGAAAAGAGGTGATTTATGCCAAATTTGAGCTAATTGCTTATTTCATATTTATCCAAACCAGCTCCAAAATTGAAGTTCAAATTGAGATATTGCACCTTACAATACAGACATTATTAAAACCTTAAGGCTCATTAAGTAGGAGTTCTGGAGCATTTAATCATGTCATGATCTTCATCAGCAGATGCTATTTGCCAGGTTACAGTTATTTTTTTTATGAATTTCATAAATGTTTTATCTATTTTCTTTTACTTTAATTCTTGCCTTATTACGAAAGGATATAATATGTCTGGTTTGGGTCAATAAGTTCAATGGACAGCCTGAGGCAAAGCATACTGTACATGTCATCATCCAAACACACATATTAATGTTTAACACACTGCATTGTCTGTAAATAGTTATTCATAAAAAAACAAATCAGATGCAGAAGCACTCCTGGTTTATATCTCCTCTTATTTTATAAATGAGGCCCTGGATCTTCAACTTATCATGCCTGCCCCAAAAGAGTTAGCACTGTAGGAAGTGCACAGCAAAGGATTTTCAATCATTCATACATCAATTGCCAACTCATGCACTGGTAACATAGATCCTTCAAAATATAAAAGAGACATTCCTAGTCCCATGCCTACTCTGCAGTTTCACCTCAAAGATCCCGGTTCAAAGTAAGTTGCATTCATCCCACCCTGAAAATTATTTCTTTGTAGATTCCTTTGTAAATGTGTATGTTTGTGTGTTTCTTTTTTTTAAAGAAAAGCATTAAATCAAACCTATTGAGACACAAGGTTCAATAGTTCAAAGGAGTTGAGATATAAGGGAATGTACCTACTGAACACACACAGTAGGTAGATTTCCTGAGGGGCGTCTGTGGCTAAGGAAGCAGAGTGGTCATGCACAAATCAATCCGTAGGCTAGACACTGAAACCCAAATTGCTCTGATGGGTGTGATAATGTGACCTCATAATGGACAGCTGACATTGGAGAAAAAAAGTCCTCTGGAAAAAATTGGAAGCATATCCTCTAATTCATGAGTTGTTGGAGAAGGCAAAGCTTAAAGGATAGGGAGTATTTGTCTCACATTCAACTATGGACAAATATGCAAATCAATGCAAATATGCTGGCTACTGTGAAGACATTCTACACATTTTAAAAGGATTTATTCAAATGGTGTTGAATCTACGTTAAATGTATTTAATGTTTCTTGTAATGTTACGGTTCAATAACACTTTAATTATGTTGTGTTGCCTTTATTGTCACCCTGACTGTCATTACTGTACCATGTCTCTGTCCGTGGTGCTGAAACATTCAAACGTATAATCTGTCTTAATGCCAAGAAACAAAGTACTACACAGTATGTATTACTAGTCCACTAAATTTAAATTGACCTTTTTTTTAGCTGTGCACTTAAAGTCAAGGATACAATATGTGCATTAATCATACGGTGACTTGAGAAAGAGAAGTAAAATGTTTCACCAAATAATTAATATTTTATTTTTAGCTCTCCAAGATCTTTCTGAAGCTGTCAACTTATTTTATTCATCATCTCCTTTGTGTATTACATAGTGAGACAAGGTTTTCCAGCGCTCACACACATCTTTATATTTTATATCCATAGTCTGCATATTAACATTTTTCAGTATAGTTTGAGTTTGAGTGTCACTTCTCCAGTATGGACATACTGCTTTCTCCAAACTTGAGAATAAGAGCTGAGAATTAATATGGAAACAGGCCACAGCACCAGCTTCTCCCTGTATCTCTCAATGGTGCTGAAATATTCAAACACACACTCGCTCTCAGTGTTTCTCCGTTGTGAAAAGCATTCACTCACAGGGTCTACAAGTAACCAAGCTTCCAGTCTTGAGCAATAAGGTGCACACTGGCACAAGTATTGTTTTTCTGAAAATGTAAATTAAAGTAAATCATTAATTTAAAATCATTGAGCCACTGTTGTTTGAGCAGTAGTTTGAACAGGCCCCGCGCTCTCCTAATAAATTAACACAGTATAACCCTAGCCACAGTATTTAGAAAGGAATGCATATTCCATTAAACTTTTTTAGGAAAAACAAACATGTGCACTAAAAGTTATTGTCAAGCTTTCTTTTTTGGAATGCAGTTTCTTGAAGAGGCATACAACTCGTCAAATATGTCTTAATATGCCTTATGGGCATTCAGTAGTCGTGTCCTTATGACAAATTCAAAAATTAAACTCAAACTAGTACCACGCAGCATCACATTCGTTGGTGATGTTCCTATTGACTGTTTTTTTTACAGATGCAAATTAGGTCAAGGTTGAAGTTATTTGACATGTTGCATTGGTGTGAATAAAGTCAAAGCTCTGATTTTCACAGATATATAAAACTGAATTGGCAGGGCAATGACATTTGAGTATCATACTTTTTGGAAAACATAAAGAACATTTGAGCTCTAACAATTCAGCCAAAACGTCCCTGAGCATTTTCAGACCATCAAACAATTGTGATCATCAATATGTCAGATAAGTCAACACTTAACTTTCAAACAATGTACCGTAGATGTAGGTGTTGAAACATTATCTGTGTGTGTCTCTCTTTGGATTTGATATATGTTAAGCCATAGACATTTTAAAAATCAGAGCTGGTTTTATATCTTGTATACACTATATTCACATTTGGTCATTTTGTTTTGGAAGTCCTTGCTTTTCATAGTATATTTAATCAAGCATGACACATCTAAAAATAACTGTGCAACAGTGAACATCACATCCTTGTTATTTGCCATAATATGTAGACTTCAAAAGATTGAAGCAGTTGCACAGCTGACCCAGCAATGCAATCGTCATAAGTCACAAAGTTTGCTTACGACACTCAAAAGACAAGGATGTGCCACTTGTGTTCTTTTGCATTACCATATTTCCTTGCATCTCCCCCATCTATCTCAAAGTGGAAGAACTAAGACATGAGGGACAGAGTAAAATAGAAAAGGATGAACAAAGATGCATTGAAAGAAGACAAATGAGATGAGCCCTGGGTGTATTTGTGTCTATTTTATTTGTTTGAATCAACTTCAATCGAAAGGACGCACATGTCAAGTTCAATACAAATCAAATACAGCATTTGTGGATTTTCTTTATTTTTTATTCTGTTAGATTTTGAAAACCACAAAGTCAAGATCCATTTTTTTTATTATATTATTTTCTTATACTTAAATATTTTAGAATGATAAAAGAAGGACCATAGTGCAAGCTTATTGGGTATGATGTTTTGACATACACTAAACCGTTATCATTATCAATTTGTGTTTTCACCCGTTGGTTTCTAAGGTGGGAAGAAGAAGGCATTGCTTTTTATCTTGCTAGTGACACCTAAAGTTGGCACGGAGTTAGAAGCTAATTGGTATCCTTACATCTCTTAAAATGCTGTTGCTCGAGTTTTTAATCCATACTTTGAAAAGTGACTCATCTTGGTCCCCTACCACATCCACCACCCCTAAATTATTTTGCATTTGGGCAACTTTTTTCCTATCCTTTCTGGGTTAATTTGACACTTTATTCATTCAGTCATAATGATTTCCTTATGGAATAGTTGGATACACAGATTAGCCTAAAGGGCACATTTGACCAGATTTGCTTTCCTTGTATTGAAAGTGCTGACACTGTGGATAGATCTACTGGGGGGTCAACGGAGCATATGCGGTAGTTTCACACACATGACCTCTTTCGCTGATAGATTTTATTGAACACTGTCTGCCTTTAATGGGCAAACAGTAACAAGACATCAGATAGGTCTGATTGATGTCGGTGTGTTCTGTGAGGTGGGGGGGGAGCTGAAAGTAGCTACTTAAACAAGGGTAGGGAAAGGAAAACTGCATTGTTATTAGCTGATGGAGAGCTGTGGTTGGTTATATGAGATTTATTGCTCAGGAAATTGCTTCGACCTGAATACTGTGGCAGCCTCTGACTTTTTCAAAATTGAATTTGATAGACAACAAGCTAAGGTCCACTGCACCGAGACAGAACTGGTTAAACAGATTTATGTGGCATAATGAGCAAAAGACCTGACCTTTTTTCCTTGCTTCCTTCCGCAAGGCTGAAAAATGTTATTTGATGTCATAAAAATGATTTTAAAAAAGTCTGTCTTCTGCTCTTTCCTTTGGGTTAGAGAGTACATATACATCATGTGGGCATTCGGCATGAGATTTGCAGACTTAGCATCAGATAAAATGTCATATATGAGTAGAGCCTAATAAGAATCCCATGTTGGTGCTATAGAGGAAAAGTGTCTGCACCATGGATATCTCAGTATTTTATTTTAAGCGATCTGATAATGTTGTTGAGATATTCCAGTCTGGACGAAGGTGATAGAACAGGCTGCTATTTTCAATCCACACAACCATGCAGCTTTAAAGGCTAAAAAGGACGGTGTCATGAAATCAGGAAATTAATGAAGCTACACTCATACCTCGTTCTTGTGGCTTCCTCTATTCTCTTGAGTAGGTTCGAGTAGAATCTGAAAGCGGTGTGCTGTACTGGCAGTGTTCCCCTGTGCTATCTTTGTTAATTGATTAGTTTAAGTTATCTGGAGACTGCCCCAGTTCTGCAGGTGTAAACAAAGAGCTCCTCATTTAGAAACTGGGTTACACCTGGGGGACATATACACCCACAAAACACACATAAGCCCACCGTAAACACCACCTAGCAAATTGGTTTAGTGGGTGCTGAGCACATTCCAACAAATGTGAGCAGTAAGCTACTGATAACTCCTTTTAGTTCAAAGTAGAGACATCAAATCTGTTCCCCTAATTTGCCGACTGATGTAACATGTGGGGGTTGGACCTTGAAATATTTCATGGTCATTCAAATGGGCTTCCATCCACACTGGTACATTTCATGAAATCAAGAAAGATAAGTGTGTTGGGATGCAATTAACTGTGTCTCCGCTTAATCTGCTGGATTCATTTCACTGAGTGAACATCACAGGAAAAGTTAGGTTAGTGAGTTTGGTAAAGCAACATCAGCATTTTGTTCACGGAAGTGCATGTGGCTTTGTTCTTGTCCTCCATAGAGGACACGAGAATGTACTATGTGGTTCACTGTAACATATGAGACAGCTCTCTCACTGAGGCAGAAAACTAAATTAAAACACTAACTGACACAAAACCAGTGGGGAAAAGTCATGACCTGAGTTATGGGCCGATGAGGAACCATAAGCTCTTTGGAATACAGTTTTGTAACATAATAGGAGAGTTCAAAATACTTCAGGAAGAAATGTAGATAGAAATGTTTGTTAGAATCTCAGGTTTGTAAGCTTTGTGGCTCAAGGGTTAGGTAGCAGAGAATAACAAAAGTAAACATAAATCATAAAGATTAGTAAAACATTAAAGATATCATACGTTATGAGTGGGTTTTGGTCAGTTTATGTTTAATTTCTCTACAAAGTCTTCAGGAAATGACATTCTGTAAAATAAAAACCTTGTTTTTTACCTTGTAATGTTTATTCCATTCTCTTGGTTAATGTGCATATTGTGTTCAATGTAAATAATTGATAAGGTCAACTTAAAACCTATGAATAAGTAAAAACATATGGCACTAAGTGAATGCAGGGTGAGGTGGAGTTTGTGTTGCAGCAGTGGGCAGTGAGCAGCATTTTCATAGACATTTCTGTTAAAGGTATGCGGTTGGTCCGGTCTGTGCTGAAACTATCGACATTGTTTGTGTTATGTAGACAGCAAGAGACCAGTCCTAGCCTGTGTCCATGATGCTTTATGCTGCCTGCTTCGGTGGGACCATAGAGCTGATTCATGTCTCTGCTACACAGCAGCCATGCACTGTTGTCATTCAGGGCCATATCCCACCTCATTGACAGGTCTGTGGCTCTCTGACAGACTTCAAATGTTAGAAAATCTACCTTTGGATGACCCCTTTCCCCCTCCTCCCTGCTCATATCATCTTCCATCATCCCCATTGAGAGTTGCCAGGTCAGCTGTCACCACTGTTTACTGTCCATATCCTGGCCCACTGACTCACCCATCCGTTAGTACCGCTGGTGACAGAGAGGGTAGGTGGGACAGTCAGGCAAGGTCAGAAATGTGGCCTTACATTACTCTGGCCTTGCTCTCTTCCATTACTTAAAGCCTTCCTTCCCGGTTCCTCCCCAATCCATCTGTCACCAGCATTTAGAGCCATGCAATATATTTTGCACCCCCAGGCTTGTTTCATTACAGCATTTAGGTTTTTGCACTGCAGAAAGTTGGTCTGAGAATTGAAATTGTTATCAAAAATGCAAGGACATTGATGAAGAACTCAGTTTAGAAAACAAATAAAGAAGCAGGACAAATTCTTATCAAATTATTGAAAAGAATGAGATTATATAAGAATATTTTATTTGACCTGAAGCAGGGACATTGACAATGTTATGGAAGAAAAAAAGGGAAATGCCTCATAACAAAAAACATAAATAAAGAAAATATTATTATAAAAGTGTTTAAAATCATTTACAAATCAAAATAAATGTTATAAAAACACAGAATGTCAAAATTGATTTAATGTGCTATAAAGTGTTATTTCTCTATTGTAATCGACAAGTCCCCTCTTCCTCTGTTTCCATGTTTCCAATTACATTTCTCTACATTGAAGCATTTATATTTAGATGTATGTCTTGTATAAGGGTTTCATGTTTATAAGAGTGTTCCTTCCTGTCAATACTAATTTAATCACTTGGTTTTGCTGAACTTGTGACTATCGTTCAAATTGGATTAATCTGCTATATTGAACCTTAAAAATCACAGCCAATTGCGACTACATCTTCAACCAAAATGGTTGGTTTTCTTATATAAACTGATAACATTTTTCAATTCTTCAGTTTATTTTATGGTCCTTCCGCCTTTAGAAACATCTGTTTTGTTCCTTGAAAACAAAACAGCCGCTCTGTGTTAAAGTTTGATTCTACAGAAAGATGAAGCCCCACAGCCCCACCAACTAGAACAAAGAACAGAGATTATAAAAGATACATTTCTGCTTCCCTGTTTTGGCCTCCAGTGAATGTTAAGACTCTCATTATAATTCTGGTTTTCTGGATGAAAGGTAGGCCAAAATGAATGTTCATGTGGAGAAACTTAAAATGGAGACTTATCCCAATGCAGATTTAGTTGCATATGACACTATGACACATATGAACTACCACCTGTTACTTGTGTAACACAGGTAACGGTCTAGCCAATGGGGATGTGTTGTTATTATGAAGACATTTTAAAGTGGCTTTTAAATCAGCAACATTTGAATAAATCTATGTTTTTAACCCCATTTTATAATCTATAATGTTTTATATGATTTTTAATTACATGTTTGAAAACCTAAGTTTACTGTTCTTACTAAAGTATAACTGATTTTTATATATGAAACTATGATTGTTTACTTTTAGTTAACATAGCAACAGGACAAAAAATGAATCTTAAATCAGATAATTGCACAATTAGGAGATATTTTGAGCAATTAAGAGGAAAAATAGCCATGAGATATCCAGTTTATAAACAGAAAATGAGCCTTTTCAGCAGAATACATTACACCATTGCTGCTATGTTCTAAGGATTAGAGACACAAAGAAAATACACATTTAGTTCAAAGAGAATTGCAATTTCACATCTCACATAACCATGCTGCCCTGTTATATAGATGGTTAACCTTTCTGTGAAAAATATTCCAAAGAGAGAGAGGGACATTTTAACCCGTTAAAATGATTATCCTGCTGCAGAGGCACATCCCCTGAGAAGCAGATTTCCCTGAAAAGTGAGCTCAGCAATCAGCGGTACATGTCATACCTTCCGTGTCAGCTTATGTAACTGGTACACTTGACCTGATACAGAAAGTACTGTACAGGATTTCAAAAGAGGAGGAGGGGACAGACCTGAGTTACTAAGGTTGCAGCATAGGTTATTAGAGCGCTACTGTATCTCTTTCATCTGGTCATGGTGCCACTCTGCTATCTTCTTTGATGCCCATGGTGAATCAGCAAGACCCTAGACCTAATTTACAGCTCCTGAAAATGACCCTCCCATACACTGGCTGCTGTAAAATCTGTGCCTCCAAACTAATTAGATGGACACAAAATGCAATTAGAGCAGCTGATAATTAACGCTGCATGTGTGGATGACAGCCTCACTGGAACATGATTGGATAGAGTAGATGTTGTGGAGAATACATAGAGAATAACCTTGTTTCACAAATGCCAAATAACATTGAAAAAAACTGCACTGCTTTGAAATTATTACAAAGATGAATTAGCCCAATTTATATACAGGTTCACTCCAAGGTGTAATAGTGAGGATTTGTCAAAACACAGTTCCAAAGTGTAATGAACCCTCTTCTGTTTGTTTCTTACATAATAATAGCATAATAATAATGGCAGTTTAATTTGTGCATGATCATTTTTTATCCATCATTTTCTTACTTTTTGAGTCGAGCTAATGATGGAGTAAGGATGGGCAGAGGCAAGTACACAACCCATTCTCGTGAGCTAATTTGACAGACAGAATAAACAGGGCAACATCTGCATTACAAATGTGTGCTCTCCGACACAGAGAGCAGTCAAACAGAGAAACATAATTAAGATGAAAAACATATAAAGCTGCCACGAACCTGTTTAAGAGTCAAGAACAAACTTCAACTGGAATATCTGGTTTGATTTAAAAAAGAAGCATTTAAAAACTTACAAAGCCTTTGTGAAGTGTGTTTGAATAATTACTATAATTATACAATTCAATTAAAGTCTGATAGATTTCCTGGAGAAATAATAGCTAAAATGTGCGAGATCTGCACTACTTTAAAGTTTTTTTGAGCACAATTCGCATACAAACCCCAATACATCACATTTGATGAAGATGTTAGTAGTACTTTGCTAGAGCAGTGCATAATGTATAGCTGTTTTTGAAGAAAGGTTGAGAGCCTGCAAAATTGGCTGTAACTACAACACAGAATTAGAGAAATAATGTGCTTTAGGTTATATCAGTTCTATACTATTATTTTATGATATAACATTCCTGTTATGTGCCAACCTACAAAAAAACTCATGAGTATTTTAATGTAGTTAGATGCATGTGCTAGCCTTAGACCTCTGACAATTGAAACCAGGTTTAGCTACGATCAGGTGGCTGTCCATTAACAGGCACTAAATTAATTGACAGGATGAATTTGGTGAAGACATCTTGTGATAGTGGAAAGCACCCCAATGGGGGTAACACAACACTGGAATAATGAATTCATATTCTACACCATGAACTGCACGCTTTCCACGGTACTGATTCCTCGGCTGTAGTACCGCAGGACTTGCTGCAACAACTGACATGGTGAGCTATTGAAGAACCGGAGGCATGTAGGAGGGACCATCCACCAGCCACGAAAAAATATCTTAGCAGGTGGATTATCTCATACCGATTATGTATTAAATCAAACACTTCATTGCTGCTGGCTACAGAGTTCAGTTAGCTTTAAGGTATCACTGGTGCATTAATATGAATCGGAATTATAAGTACAAGAAACACAAAAAGATTGTTAATACGATATAATGCAAACCAAATGTTACCACACTGCTGGACAGAAACATTATTGGCCTGCAACAAGACAGACACAACTTTTGCTTCACATAATTAAAATATATCCTTAATGTTTTTAATATGGTTACTCTCAAGACACATACAGGCTCTTCCACTTTATATGCACCACTGTTTGTTTTAATATTGGTTAATGAAAAGAGGCAGTGGAAAAGAACCTCGGCACAGGCAGTGAGTATTTATTCTGAGCACTGTGCAGTTGCAAATTTAATTTTACCTTCGGTTTTATATTTTGTGGAAAAGCCAAATGTCATTAACAGGGGGGCGTTAAAATGCACGGCAAAAGCATCCTCTGTTTACCCCTTTCAGTAGTATCTTATAAATCCTTGCTTTTAAAAGTAATCCAAACGACGTAACAAGGTCTCACCATTATGGCATACAGACAGTAATCAGCCTTAAATATAGGGATGATAACAAATTAGATAAAAGTCAGATATATATTTTTATTGTCGTATAATTCACTGTCATAAAACACTTGTGCTGTTGCTCTCTTGGAAAAGAGTTTTATGGTTGCTCTTAGGCACACACTTGGAACACAATTTCAAAAAATCAAAGGTTATACAGAAGAAAAAAATGCCTTTGATCCTTGGCTTTAGTGTCTATTGAAGCTTTCTTTTGAAATAATATTTGTTCTCAGTGGGAAGCTGGTGGGGGGTAAGGTACTTGTTGCCCTAACTCATATCGATTGATCAAGGCAGTGCAGATGGGGATGAGAAATAGGGCAGTTTGAATCTTCACACTTTATTTTCCCCTTATGAGGTGATACACCAGCTGCCAAATTCATTCGAAGAGGAGACAATTGAAAGACTTCACAATCCTGTGTTGGAAGATAGCAGCAAAAAGGGCTAGTACTAGTGTCTCAATCAAATTGACAGAGAGAAAACTATTGAATAAAATCAGGTCAAAGATTGACTTACACTGCCCACCTGGAAGCTGCAGTTTGTATGGGGCGGCTGTTTAATTGTAATCATTTTTTCTACTTGCCTAAAATACAAGTGTATTAATGTGATACAGATATTATAATAGGTATCCAGACAAGGTCAGTGATCAGCTGTAACAACGGCGTGACAAGTGTGGCGTCAGCATACATATTAGGGCTACATTAGTGAGGTTTTCTCACGTGACACCAACAGGGGGCAATGTTGTTCTGTGATTAAACTGATGATTCTGAGGCTCCTGTGCTGAAAAATCTGTGGGGCATATAGTATGCAGTGGGAAGCTTGATCAAAGAATACAATATACCAAAACAAATGAATAAACCCACCAGAGGAGATAAGTCTGGCCAGAACCAAATGACTTCAGGCAGCTGCATGGAACCGCTAAATCGGATTTTATGCTGAAATTGTTCAATAATTAGGGAATACAGTGAGGCTATCGTAAATGTCAGACCAAATATATCAGCACAAGCTATCAGACCCAGGTACAGCAACACAAAATACCATGCAAGTCATTGGAGGGAGTCTTTTTCTGTGTTTTCTGTGACCTCACTAGAAATTCCATCTACAACAAATATGTTTACTAGAGGATTGCGCCATATTTGTGCAGGGATTTATGAATACCTTTGTTTGTGTGTGTGTGTGTGTGTGTGTGTGTGTGTGTGTGTGTGTGTGTGTGTGTGTGTGTGTGTGTGTGTGTGTGTGTGTGTGTGAGTGTGTGTGTATGCATTGTACATGTAATTTATGTTACTGCAGGTGTATAGAATCAGGCAGTGCAACCACCAGTGCCTATTATTTTGTTTCCCAAACGTATTAGATGTTGTGCCAAACATTTTAGAGGCATGATCTTCACTATAGGAATATTTGCTTGGCCTGTATATCGATCCCAATATAGAGCACTTCACCTCCTTTGCCTTCCTTTAACATAATAATTCAGCAAGATCATCATACATCTGTGATCTCAAGAAAGTGCTAGCTTGTAAAAGCTGAAGGTGAAACATTCACACAAAAGCTTGCTAACTTTGTTCTGGTGCAACAATGACACCCCTTATCTCATGAAAGTGGAGAATTCCTGAATAAAACATGAGGTCATGCTTTTTTTTTGTTGTAGCCTCTACAATACCTCATACATGGCTAGAATAGCTAACAATCAAAGAGTCAAGATAGGTTCAGTGGGGAGATGTGTTTCCCTGGACAATTCAGAAAATATTTGAAAAGAATAGAGGAATATTGGACGATAGCATGCCCGTACCCCAGCAGAATGTCTTTGCGTCTGCTGTTATTATTTAGTTAATGGAAAGTGGACTTGTACTTTATTCAGCAAGAGTGGGGGGTTTGGGAGAAATGATTTGCACATCAATAATCTCTCTCAGTGGTTAGAGAATCACACTGTACACTCTTCTTCTTTAAAAGCCAGCTGATGTGAGGGATTGAAATATCATTTTTCTTCATAAAAGTGTTGTTATTGATGTTGAGATACAGTCAGTAATTGAGATTTTGTTTTTTTGTGGTATGTATAGCCTGTTAATGTGGCTGGGGCACATCCAATGTTCCACAGGGACTTGCTTGAATATCTGTGCAAAAGTCTTCCTTTGTTCTCTTTAAATTGTCTTCTATTTTCTATATCAAAGATATTGGGCTTGATGGTACAATAGAAAGGGTTTTTGTGAAAAGGTAAAAAAAAGTGACCCGTATGATGCTATTTCATGGTCGTCATACACAATTCCCAACCAGACTGTAACAGAACATTGACTGAGCTTTTTACTAGCTTTGGGAAAGCTCAAAAGGTTCAGAAATCTTATATTAAACTCACAGATGAATTAACACAGGAGTCTGATGGGGTGAAAAACATGGTCTCAATTGGGAATGGCACACTATGACACGAAGCAAAGAGCCAAAGGTGTCGGATAGAACAATACTTGTTCATGCCTAAAGAAGTCAAAGATCAATACAGTACAGTTCAAATCAAGAGCTTTCTTGGTAGAAAATTGTGTCCAAGGAGAAAAGTCTTCGGAATACAAAAAGGGTGAATATGAGGTTCAGGTTGCAGAGCGTGTTCATGTGGCTAAGGCCAGGGAGAGCAACAGCACGAGCTTATAGCATACAGAGAGATTCACAATGGGTAATAGTGAAGAGGTTTTTCAAGGTATGATTCGTGAAGTGCTTTCAGCGTCTGAAACGAGGAAGCAGAATGTATGTTCTGTTTTATTAGCATAGGTGTCAAATAAAGACACAACAGAAAATAGTATGTGGTTGAAACAGCTCTATAATACCACACTGTCCATGTCTGTCCATAATTCCCCTTTACATCTACAGTAGTTCATGCAATTGTATTGATTTTGGACCATCTGCCACGCATGTTTTACATGCAGCGCCTTTTATGAGCCTTGTTTGTGTAAGGCATTTAGGTTCCGTGGTTCTATAACGACTTAAGAACTATTGAATGGATGCATGGAATCTGGTGCTTGTATCCCCCTCCAAATGAATTGTAATAGCTGTGATGATTGCTTGATTTATCGTCCACAGCCATCATCCTAAATTAAATACTTGGTGTGTAGAATCATTGTAAAACGTTTTTTACACCACTACGGGTTCTGATGAACCTGGGCCCGGTGCAGCCTACTGTAAGACAGCCCAGTGAGATTCTTCTGGGTCTCTTGTTCCGCTCTCACACCCCCTGTGTGAGCCTTGCGGCGTGGCTGGCTTTATGTCTTGTCCTTTTTGATTATCAATTATTATCATATATTCATACCCATCCTCTCAACTCCCAGGTAGTTGTTGCAGCCCAAGAGCCGGACCTGAGATAGTGCTTCTTCGTACCATGCTCATGAAGAAGGTGGACATACCTGATAAACATCAGCATGGTTCCATTTTCATCGTAAGAATGTAAGCAAACCTGATGTAAGCATTAACATCAGTGTATCTAAGTAGAGGCCTCAGAGGGCTGCTAGAGTAGCCGTAGACTCACATTATTGTTTTGTTCTGTGCAATGTGAAATGCATTCTCCCTCCCTCCTCAAAAGTGAATCACCAGCTTTCTTCAACTGAAGAAACTGTTTTGAAAATAATTTGATTTGTCTCCTTTCATCACAGCCTGAAAATGCAACCGACAAGTGCTATTTCACTGGAGGATTTTTCGCATATGGCTCATTTCCTGATTGTATTTTACGCCCCTTCCATACAAGATAAACAACAGAGTTGACAACCAAACAACATTAGCGGGGCTCTGTGTTGGTAGAGATCTAGTCTAAAGTCATGTTCCCTTTAAGTAAACAAATTGAGCTCAGTTAAATACCTGAATCCATTTTATTGAGCGTTGACATTGAGATTTATGAGGTTGTGCGATGTTAAAAGCTCTACGACAGTAAAACAACAGATTTCTGATGACACTACTGGTTCTCTCCAGGTGTTCACAGACCCCATGCAAAGGCAAAGCATCACCTTTACAGCAAAAATGCAAATTGCAGGGTATTCAAAGGTCTTCGCAAGCTGTTAGAAGCCACTGGCCTGATATCATTAAATTTAACCTCTCTCACTTTTGTAGAAGCTGGGATTATGCATGACTTTTCTAGAGAGCACACAATTCTGTGAGAGATTTACCTCACAAGACTTAGCAGTGGGAGTACATCAGCACATGGCAACCTGTAGTGTCAGCTGTTTATTGTCTAGCAGCAGTCAGCCATCTTGCTGTCCTTGCTGTTTTTTTTTTTCTTCCCCGGGTGAAATGCTGATGTTTGTTCCTTCCAATGCCTCAGAAGTTGAGGATTTAGTAGTAAGAATCTGCAATTCAAATGCAATTACTGCCTTTCCTCTGTCTGTCACTGGTAACTCCATTAGACAATTAAATGTGTAGTATCTTTTTTATTGGAATTGCTTGCAAGTGAGGGACCAAAAGTCAGTAGTTCCCAAATGATAGATCATTTCATTTTCCCAAACATAATTGAACATGACCATGAGTGTTTTGTTACTGAGTGCAGTTTAGAGCATGGGGTAAAAATTGGAAACTTGAAACCCTTGAAAATAATCTACAACAGCACAAGTGCAGTCTGGCTCTTTCTAACACCCTGTTCAAACCCCTAAAGTTATTATGTTTAATGCCATACTTAAATATTTTATCAATCAATTCAAAGGGGTCAAATTGCAGTTTGAAGGCTAATTAAGATTGTGAATTAATAAAACAAATGGCAGTAAGTGTGTTGGCTTCTTCGACCTTTTGATGGCGAGTCAGATTTATATAATTACGTATGACGTGCTAGACCCAGCTTAGTGTCTCAGCAACTGCACTTTTCTGCGTATTGATCCAAAAGTGCACCTTTGTCTCACCCAGTATGAATGCATAGCAGCATCAGATAATAACCCTTTCCATCTCTGTCAAAAGGATGACTTAACCTTGTTGCACCGGGGACTGCCAGCAAACTCTTTAGCCTGGAGAGAGAGCAAGAGATAGAGTGAAGTGTATTTATGTGTGTATGTGTGTGTGACTTTAGTGCGGGGTGGATAGCTGGAAGAGTGACTGCAGCTTATGAGCAAGTATCTGACAGTGAGAAACACCAAATCAGAGAACAAGTCCTCACTCAGCCCGCAGCTATTGATTCAGGTTCAACAGGCCATCCAAGAGATCATTGATCTAAGCCACATCGCTTCTCATTGGTCATCATCACAAGAGGCAGTGACAGAAAAAAATGGTCTTAATTTGTTATTTAGTCTCCTATTCAACCTATGTTGCAGGAAAAAGAAATGCAAGTCAGTATGTTGACTAAAACAGAATAAAGCAAAATAGGAAAATGACAGTTGAGAGCTTCTGGCGTGGTCCACTCAAAACTCAAATGGCTTACTGACAGTGTTCTGGACCCTATTCTTTTTTAAGCTGTGGCTTTTATTTTATCGAGTCGCATTTATTTGTTAGTACTTCCGGTCAAACCGGAAGTGGCTATTCAGGAAGTGATTCCAATGCCTACTTAGCTACCTTAACACTAAAAATCATATCTTCCACCATCCTCGTCTTGCTAGCTGTATAATCGCAATGTTTGTAAGTACTGCAGCTTGTTAGGTCCTTAGCTACGCATCAACAGCATTGTTTTGGTTATTGGATGGTCGATTTGTACCACTTTATATGGCACTAGCTATGTTTTCCCTATCTGTTTATTGTCTGTGGAGTGATACAGCAAAGCTCCAACCTGTGTGCACTTAGTTATTGCAATATGTTATATTGTGTATTTGTATTTTTAGTGCATCCAGTTTCGTAACTGATATATATATTTACATTTGTGTTTCAGTTTCACTCTTTGAATTTGAGTAAACATTCATAATCGGCACCCTGCTTCATGGAGTTATTCATTAACAATTAGTTTAGCTGAACTGGATAGTGGGATTGCTGCTCAGATCCACCCAGACCAGTACAGTGAAAAAACAGCATAACATCAAGCTGTAAGAAAGGAACGGCTGGAAAAAAGACCGAAGGACTGTCATACAGGCCCCGAGCAAGCCTCCACGACACCCTCCCCTGACGTCTTAACCTCAGTGAACACACACATCTCGCCTCATCATGGCAGAAGGGGGCTATGCATACACCACAGTGCCTGAAGAACGTTTCCAAGAAGAGGACCACAAGTCAATACGGTCTCGTTCCTCAAAAGCATCACGCAGTTCTTCATCAACCCAGACCGCCATCAAAGCCCGAGCCAAGGCAGAAGCAGGACGCTCCAAGTTTGCCTACGCTCAGAGGGAAATAGAACTCAAAGTAGAGAAGGCCCGCCTCGAACTAGAGAAGGTCCGCCTGGACGCCACCCTAGAGGCTCTACAAACAGAAAAGGAAATGGATGCTGCACTGGTAGAAGCAGAAATACTGGAGTCAGGTTTGATAGACTCAGACCATCAGTCACACCGCAGTAGAGGTTCTAACTCTCTCTCACCCCAGACACGACTCCAGCGTACAGAACACTATGTACAGGACCAACTCAGCCTGAAGTCTAACTCACACAATCCACATGCCTCATCTTATCAGGGGTTACCACTAGTTACGAGCGACATAAAGCAGCCTATTACACCCATGCTTTACTCACCCCTGCCTATGAAAACAGAGGCGCTCTGGCAGAACGATCGAGGGATGGATGGAAGAGGTCGACAGCGACCCCTTGACGATCGCCATGGCAACCAGGGCAGAACGGTCAACCAAAGCAACCCTGACACCTCCATCACCAACGACCTTGCCAGGTATCTCGCACGGAGCCAGTTGGTGACCTCAGGGCTAACCAATTTCGATGACAAACCAGAGAATTTCTGGGGATGGAAGTCCACCTTTTACGGCGCCACCACAGGTCTGGGCCTGTCTGCAGGAGAAGAGCTTGATCTCCTCATCAAATGGCTTGGCAAGGAGTCCTCAGAACAGGCAAGAAGGCTCAAAGCAGTCAACATCAGGCACCCCCAGGTCGGATTGATGATGGCTTGGCAGAGGCTGGAAGAGTACTATGGCTCACCAGAGGCAATTGAAAGGGCTCTGTTTGATAAACTGGAAGACTTTCCGAAGGTGACGTACAAAGACCCTCACAAGCTCCGCGACCTGGGCGATCTGCTCCTAGAACTCGAAGCTGCGAAGATGGACGGCTACTTACCTGGCCTGTCTTACCTAGACACCTCCAGAGGAGTGGCTCCCATCGTCGACAAGCTTCCATTCAATCTCCAGGATAAATGGGCTTCATTTGGGTCCAAATACAAGGAAAAGAACAATGTGGCTTTCCCCCCCTTTACTGTGTTTGCTGACTTCATCCGCAGGGAAGCCAGAGTTAAAACAGATCCCAGCTTCAACCTCCCACCTTCCCGCACAGCAACCGAAAAGAAAGAGAGGTTAGACAGACATACGAAGACAGCCATATCAGTACACAAGACGCAAGTGTCCCCCACAGAGAAACCTGTAAACATCGACCCTGGGAACCACTGCCCCATCCATGACAAAGCCCACCCACTGAGGAAATGTAGAGGCTTCAGGGAGAAGACCCTAGAAGAGCGCAAGCAGTTCCTAAAAGACAATCACATATGTTTCCAGTGCTGCTCCTCCACAGCCCACCTAGCTAGGGACTGCGTCACAGAGGTAGATTGCAAGGAATGCGGCAGCAACCGCCACACCTCAGCACTCCACCCAGGACTAGCTCCCTGGAAGTCCAAGTCGTCTCCCCCCGCTTCAGAGAACGGGGAGGAGGGAGAACAAGCGGACAACCAGGAAGTCACCACCAAGTGCACGGAAGTATGCGGAGATGGAATGAGTCTCAGGGCATGTTCCAAGATCTGCCTCGTCAATGTCTTCCCCGAAGGACGAAGGGAGGAGTCTAGAAGGATGTACGCTATCTTGGACGAGCAAAGCAACCGTTCCTTGGCGACGTCGGAGTTCTTCAGCATCTTCAACGTGGCGTGTAGTCCATCGCCATACACACTCAGGACATGTTCAGGACTCAAGGAGACAGCTGGGAGAAAGGCCCGTGGTTATGTTGTGGAGTCAGCCAACGAGAAGGTCAGTTTCCCTCTCCCCACACTCCTCGAATGCAACCAAATCCCAAACAACCGTTCGGAGATCCCAACCCCCAATGCTGCTCGACACCACGGACACCTGAGACGGATCGCAGATGAGATCCCACCTCTGGTTCCAGATGCACACATACTCCTGTTGCTCGGTAGAGACATTCTGAGAGTACACAAAGTAAGAAGCCAAATAAACGGTCCACATGACGCCCCATTCGCCCAAAAGCTGGACCTTGGATGGGTCGTTGTCGGCGACGTGTGCCTCAGGGGAGCGCACAAGCCGCCCCATGTCGGAACATTCAAAACCTCCATTCTGGAAAGTGGACGGCCCAGTTTCCTCAGCCGATGCAACAGCAAAATCCAGGTGAAAGAGACGTTCGCCCACAACTACCCAGCGTTGGACACCACAGACAGCACACAGACACTCGATGGAGAAAACCTGGGTCAGTCAGTCTTCCTTCACACAGCCAATGACAACAAGCGCGCTCCTTCAATGGATGACCTGAGGTTCCTGCAGATCATGGACGACGAGTATCGACAAGACAAGTCCAAAAGTTGGGTTGCACCTCTTCCTTTCCAGTCCCCACGAAAACGACTGCCCAACAACAGGGAGTACGCCAAAAGCCGTCTCAACTCTCTCCGCCGCACTCTAAGCAAGCAGCCACAGATGAAAGCCCACTACCTAGAGTTTGTCGGGAAGATGCTTACCAACAAGCATGCAGAGATCGCTCCACCTTTACAGGAAGGCCAAGAGTGTTGGTATCTCCCATCATTTGGAGTATATCACCCAAAGAAGCCAGGACAGATCCGTGTGGTGTTTGACTCCAGCGCACCTTACAAAGGAGTCTCTCTCAACGACGTACTCCTCACAGGCCCTGATCTCAACAATACCCTCTTAGGGGTGCTCATGAGATTCCGGAAGGAACCCGTTGCCATCACTGCCGACATTCAGCACATGTTTCACTGCTTCATAGTGCGTGAAGACCACAGGGACTTCCTCCGCTTCCTGTGGTTCCACAACAACGACCCGGACAGTGACATTGTGGATTACAGAATGTGCGTCCATGTCTTCGGCAACAGCCCATCCCCCGCCGTCGCCATTTACGGCCTGAGGAGAGCAGCCAAGGAAGAAGAAAAGAACTTCGGCAGCGACGCAAGAAGGTTCATCGAACGAGAGTTCTACGTAGACGACGCACTAAAGTCCTTCCCTACCGAAGCAGAGGCCATCAGTGTCCTCAGACGTGCTCGAATGATGCTTGCAGAGTCCAACCTCAGGCTGCATAAAATAGCCTCCAATAGACCTGCTGTGCTAGAAGCATTCCCTCCAGAAGATCGTGCCAAGGATATCAAGGATCTCAACCTCCTCACCGATGACCTCCCTCTACAACGCAGCCTCGGAGTGTCCTGGAACATTGCTTCGGACACTTTCACATTCCAGGCCATGGACGACAACAAACCATTCACCCGTAGAGGAGTGTTGTCTACGGTAAACAGCCTGTATGACCCCCTCGGCTTCTTAGCCCCTGTCACAATACAAGGCAGGCTGCTCCTCAGAGACCTCACCAAGCAAGCCGAGGACTGGGACTCACCCCTCCCCGGAAACAGGGAAGCTGAGTGGACCAGGTGGAGAGACTCATTAAAAGACCTACAGGTGCTCCAGATACCCCGCACCTACACATCTTTCTCTCCCTCTAGTACTCTCCTCAAGGAGCTTTGTGTCTTCGCGGACGCCTCTACTACGGCCATCGCAGCAGTTGCTTATCTGAGAGCCACCACTAAAGAGGGACAGACTGAGGTCGGTTTCGTCTTTGGAAAAGCCAAGCTGGCGCCTCAACCAGACCTCTCTATCCCTAGACTGGAATTGTGCGCAGCAGTGCTTGCAGTCGAGATTGCAGAGTTGATCGTGGAAGAGATGGACCTGGAGGTCGACCGTATCACATACTACTCAGACAGCAAGGTAGTCCTTGGGTACATTCACAATCAAGAAAGGCGGTTCTTCGTCTACGTGAACAACAGAGTTCAACGGATACGACAGACCACATCCCCAGACCAATGGAGGCATGTGCCTACCGACCACAACCCAGCTGACCACGGGTCTAGGTCTATCCCAGCGGCCTTATTAAGCAGCACAACATGGCTCTCCGGACCAGCCTTTCTTCGGAATCCATCTCCCCATCCTCTCCAACCCCAAGAGGCATTCAACCTCGTTAACCCCGCTTCCGACTCTGACCTACGCCCCGAGATTGCTGTGAACCTCACCGTAGTCTCTCAACACCTAACAGACCCCACACGCTTTGAGCGTTTCTCAAAGTGGACCTCTCTTACCACCACAGTTGCACGCTTGATCCATATTGCCCGTTCCTTCACCCTGCCTGCACAGAAGGGCAGCTGCAGAGGATGGCACATCTGTCCAAGGGGCCCCTCAGAGGAGGAGATGGACAGAGCCAGGATCTTCGTGATGAAGAGTGTCCAGCATGAGCTTTATGCAGAAGAGCTAAAGAGCATAGCCTCCGAACAAAGTCTCCCCCCTCGTAGCAGTCTGTTGAAGCTACACCCTATCATCGACAGCAATGGGCTTCTCAGAGTCGGAGGCCGCATAACTCAGTCTAAGCTAGCAACAGAAGAAACAAATCCCATCATCATCCCGGGCCGCCATCACCTCGCAAACCTGCTTGTGCGTCATCACCATGAGGCTGTGAAGCATCAAGGGAGACACTTTACAGAGGGTGCTGTCAGAGCAGCCGGACTCTGGGTGGTTGGAGCTAAAAGATGCATCAGCAGCATTCTCTTCAAGTGCGTCACCTGCAAGAAGCTTCGTGGGAAGACAGAACACCAGCAAATGGCAGATCTGCCGGCCGAGCGTCTACAAGTAGCCCCTCCATTCACCTATGTCGGTGTGGATGTCTTCGGACCATGGGAGGTTACTTCACGTCGAACCAGAGGAGGACACGCCAACAGCAAAAGATGGGCTGTCATGTTCTCATGTATGTGCACAAGGGCCGTGCACATCGAAGTAATAGAAGCTATGAGTGCCAGCAGTTGCATTAATGCCCTGAGAAGATTCTTCGCCATCAGAGGCCCAGCAAAGCAAATACGCTCAGACCGAGGCACCAACTTCATCGGTGCCTGCCGAGAACTCGAGATGGATAAACCAAGCTCCAGCTCAGAGACCATGGAGAAATATCTTCAGGAGCACAACTGCTCCTGGGTATTCAACCCACCCCACTCATCTCACATGGGGGGCGCATGGGAGCGCATGATTGGCATCGCCCGTCGCATCCTCGACTGCATGCTTCTTCAATGTGGATCATCGCGTCTCACACACGAAGTCCTGACTACCCTTATGGCTGAGATAACTGCGGTGATGAATGCAAGACCCCTCGTCCCAGTGTCTTCAGACCCGGAGTCTCCTCTCATCCTTACTCCAGCTATGCTCTTGACCCAGAAGACCTGCACTGCCCCTCCTCCCCCAGGTCACTTTGGGGAAGGAGACCTCTTCAAGGAAGAATGGAAACAGGTTCAGAGTCTAGCGGACACCTTTTGGAACAGGTGGCGACGAGAGTATCTCCACACGCTTCAAAGCCGTCGCAAGTGGCAGGAAAAGAAGCCCAACCTCCAAGTAGGAGACATCGTCCTGATGAAGGACAATCAAGCCAAGAGAAACCAGTGGCCTATGGCTATTGTCATGGAGACTCTTCCAAGCCAGGACGGGGTCGTGAGGAAAGTGGACATCAGAGTCGTCAAGGAAGGCACCCAGAGAGTCTTCTCCCGTCCCGTGACCGAAGTGGTCCTCCTCCTTTCTCCACAAGACTAGTACTTTTGGTTTTATCTGGGCTCGTTAGAGACCCCAGGGGGGGGAGTGTTCTGGACCCTATTCTTTTTTAAGCTGTGGCTTTTATTTTATCGAGTCGCATTTATTTGTTAGTACTTCCGGTCAAACCGGAAGTGGCTATTCAGGAAGTGATTCCAATGCCTACTTAGCTACCTTAACACTAAAAATCATATCTTCCACCATCCTCGTCTTGCTAGCTGTATAATCGCAATGTTTGTAAGTACTGCAGCTTGTTAGGTCCTTAGCTACGCATCAACAGCATTGTTTTGGTTATTGGATGGTCGATTTGTACCACTTTATATGGCACTAGCTATGTTTTCCCTATCTGTTTATTGTCTGTGGAGTGATACAGCAAAGCTCCAACCTTTGTGCACTTAGTTATTGCAATATGTTATATTGTGTATTTGTATTTTTAGTGCATCCAGTTTCGTAACTGATATATATATTTACATTTGTGTTTCAGTTTCACTCTTTGAATTTGAGTAAACATTCATAATCGGCACCCTGCTTCATGGAGTTATTCATTAACAATTAGTTTAGCTGAACTGGATAGTGGGATTGCTGCTCAGATCCACCCAGACCAGTACAGACAGACTTTCCACTTGCTGCTAGAAGCTGGCTTGAAGACACATTTTTAAATGTCATTGTAACTTCCATGTCCCACTTCAAATCCTCCAACCTCCAACCCATTTTTGGCTACATTTTCCTGGCTCCAGTTACCGATTAATATGGCAGCATGTTATAAATCTAACAGCCATGTTTTTTTTTTTACCGTTGATGAGGCTACTGGGAATGTGATAAACAATGTGTGAGTGCCCATTCATCAATGGAAAAGTATGGTGTGTGTGAAAATAAATTAATAGGAAGAATGCTGTATATTGTCCTGGCCATGAGGGGCACAATAATCTGAGAAGGCAATTTGGTAACTACATAGGAAGAGAACAAAGTTGATAATCTCGCAATCATCTGTTTATTTTTAGCAAAACATAAATATTGAGAAATGATTGAACATCTTTCCTTTAGAACAAAGAAAGTCCTCAGAGGGTATATACAGTAAATTAAAGGATTGGCTTAGTGTTGAAGTGCAATATCTGAAAACATATTACAAGAATAATTTTCGTTATAATGTTAGGAAATTGCCTTTGGAAATGTATTATATTTGACTACGTATGTGTTCTGATTTAATATAAATTGATCACAAATATTGTATAACCCAGAAACCATTAGAAGTGACATCATAATTGTCTCAATATGTATATATATAACATACTCTATATCAAACAGTAAACATAACACCAACAGCTTTGTCAGACCTGGGGGATAGGATTTGTGTAAATGCAAATGTGTTGATATGCCGGTAAAAAGCATGCAGGTAAAGTCTGCATATCTGGATTTTTTTTCTTGATTTCCCGCCATTGCTTCAGGCTTCCCTTAAAGCAGGCGTCATCAACATCAAGGTTCGGATTAGTGCTGGTGGAGTTATGCACCGCATCAGCTGATCAGCATAAGCGCACTCCAATAAGCTACATGCATCCAAACCAATCATCTTCACACAGAAACAATTGGTCGGGGTTTATCATTTGCTCAGCTTTCAGTCTTTTAACATTATATTAAAGACAGTATTTTCCAACCAGCTGTATGTTTTACTTTAATTATTGATGTCCAACACCAGATAGGAATACTATTGCACTGTTGTCCACCTCTGTCTAATTGTGTCAGAGCAATTCTCACCACTACCACATGTTTGCTTCGACTGCTTCAAAAAGGGATGTGTTTTGTTTGTACTGCACTCCTGATGAGAGGCATGACTTTGAGGTGTTAATATTCAGCCTTCAAACCCAGGAAATTGTCACTGGCATCCTTAGTGGGAATGCCGGCAGAAAGAGAAATTGCATCTTTTAAGTCATGTATAACCAGATTGCACGCATATGTAGAAGCTTCCCTCAGAATTCAGTTCAATCAGCTAAAAAAAAAAAATGCTGTTTCACCCCGTTCCTTCTGTTTTAAACTCACATACAAGAGTGTCAGTTTAACAAATGTGAAACAAAATGAATATAATATAATCTTTATATGTCTATGTCGATGATGTATGTGTATATATACATACAGCATATAGAAGTGGGCGTACAGGTGTATATGTATATAGACATACAGTCACGGAAAAAAATAAGAGACCACTTCAGCATTATCATTTTCTCTTAATATTATTTATAGGTATGTCTTTGAGTTATTCTTTATTTATTTTTTGTTTGTTGTTGTATTCTATAAACTACTGACAATTGTTCTGGAGTTAGGGTCACTGGAAAGGCTGCCATACATGTAGTTAAAGATTTAAGAAACATTTGGAGTGGTCTTTTCTCCGGAGCTGTATATGTATATATTATTATATTATATATATTGTTTTAATATATATTTGTATTTTCTAATCCTTGGGATTGTGGCAAACAGTCTTTTGGTCATCATCTCCCTTTTTGCACCCACATTTGTTCTTTTCAATTTGTGAGTAAAAGACATTTGATTACGTCAGTTTTTGCATCTCACTAAAAAGGATGTTAATCTTGTTTTGTATTTTTCCTTTGAAGTGACATCATTGACATTGTAGTCCGTGAAGTACAACAGGGCTGGTAAATTCAAATGTATCTGCAGGACTGAGTGTGTGTGTATCTGCTGCATCCTGCCTTTCAATGTACTTTGTATTTCTGTCATCACTATCTCCTGAGCGATAGACTCTAAGAACACAGTAATAGCTTTGGCCACCAGAGGCTCAGAGTAATTCCTAAGTCTGTAGCATTTTATTGGACTCACAGTACGTCCAACTTTTATAATGCCATTTGTTATAACATTAACAGCTGTAAATACTAGAGAGTCCTTTTATGTTCAGGATCGATGCAAGTGGTTCAGTTCCATCATTAATCATGGACGGTACCTTTTATGAAGCAATTCCACTTTATTCATAAAGGATAACTGTATGGCTCCATTAAGGTGTCACGCTATTTATCTTCCTTATAACCTGCCCATGTTTTTTACAGAGCGTCTTGGCTTGCCACACTCTTTCTCTCCCGTCTCCACTCCAGTTGTCCCTTTGCCCTCTTTCACATATAAAATAATTGGAAATACATGGAGGCAATAACAAGGGGGCAGTTTACTGGCGATAACAAGAAGGCTGTAAAAGGGAAAATTGTCCATTTGTGGAAGTTGTGTGTGTAGGTGTGCATCGGTGCAAGCACCATTTGAATGATAATTGGGTCATGACTATGGTTGAGTAGTAAACATTTAAAGTGTAGGATTAAAACATTTACAAACGTTAAAGATATAACAGGCCAGTGTTTGTTTTCACACAAGCTTTTTTGGAAATACATATGTTTTTTAGGTTTAGATGATGAAATGAGACGTGAATTTCATAATGTACGGGTGATGTGCTGGTGAGTAATGCAGAATTAAATACATGATTAAAAATTCAACAAATCCTATCTTCAGTATCTGAGGCAACTGTCTTAATACAACCCTCGTTACAACCCTGGACCAGTTAGGTCATGAAACATACAGTATGTGATTTATTACTTCTGAGTCTATGCCAGGAGCTAGCTGGGGAAAGCATGTTTTATGAATGTCCAGCTCGGAGTGTTTGATGAACTGATGGGTCACTGTTTGATCCTTGGTGAAGGCTGGACCTAATATCGTGAGCATGTTGCTAACGCCCTGAAGGAGCCCTCTCTATCTCCGCTTATGGAAACTCATTCTGGTCAAATAAATTAAAGCATTGATTTCACCCGATGTGCAGTCGCAGAGCCTCATTTTCACAGATCCGACATGTGCAGTATAACTATAGAAGTCAAAACGAGATAGAAATACTCACAGTAAAGAGCATACTGTGTGTCCTTTATGTTCAGTGTTACATTACTGTCAAATAAGTCAACTGTCTCACATCTCCCCAGCTGACAGAGGCAGTGTAGGAACAAAGGTTTTCTTTTTTTTGCTTTGACGGGGGGGAAAACCCACTCATAAGAGAGATCTGTTATTTCTGCTTTTTCTTGATCTGATACAACATGGTGTCTATATTGCATTTGCAGTTTGCTCTTCTGAACTCCGTCTGCCGGATACCCTCCGATCACAACATGAGGCAAGATTGTTGTCACTATAGAAACTAAAAGTATGGACCATGTATTCAGCAGGTCTACTGTGACTACCGTATTCCTGTATGAAACTAAACTCATTTCGGAATTGTATCACAATGTGCTTACTTGATTAGAATTGTACATTTTCTGAAATAGAAGTGTTTTGATTTAATAAATATGTTATAAACACATGGTCACTTTTTTTGGCTGGCTGCAGGACCTTTTTCTCTCTGTGGATGTGACCCAAAAGCTATTATGACTGCTGTGTATGTTGTTCTCACTAGCAGTTCTAAATGTACTGGCCTTATATTTTTTCCTACTGTTTTTTATTAAAGGAATACGTTTTGTTTGCCGACGTTTGATAAAACCATGATGATCAATACTTTGCTTATACAAGTAGTTTTTAGCAGTCATGTGATTTTTGTCGTGGACAATACAATAATGTTTCACAAATATGGATTTTTATTACATCAAAATGGGTCTGTGCCTTTACTTAACATCATCAGATACCTTTAATGGCCTGCTGAGGTATCATCGATATCACTTGAACCCATAAATGTGTGTATATGTTTTCACTTTGCTTTTTTTCAGGGTGAAAAATGGAGGAAAGACGTGGTTAGGTTTATAGGTATAGAAAAGGAAAAGGTTGATTTAATGCATGACATTTTCTTGAGGAATGTGGTTCAAAACTGCTCAGCCTTATCACAGACCAACACTGCCAAATGGTGTTTCACATTTTAAAGAACACCTGTATATAAATACAGGTTGGATAGTGCATCATGTAGGTCTTGCTGCTTAACAACAGACAACCTTATATTTGTAATTACTATTAAAAGTTGAATCTGAAAAAGACAACTACTGTATGATGTCATTTAAGCTATACAAAAAGAAAATAGTTCATACTTAGAGGGAGCTTGTAGATATGGAGAGCCAACTCACCCTCAATATCTCCAATAGGAGCATCTATCTCTCTGGTCAGTTTACATATCTGAGAAGAACCCCTGCTGAGGATATGCCATGAGGTGCATTTAGTTGGACCCTGAGGCAGGTAGGAATGCTTGAATATATCAACTGAGATACCTTATAAATCAAATATAAAATAAATATGCTGTTTGCAAGTGCATGCTCAAATTAGAATCCTTAACAGTAATGCGGATAATATTTCTGCTGCTGTATTATCATCACAGGTATTACATGTACTAAAGTCATAATTTTGATGGTATTGAACATTATGTGTATCCAAATAAAAAAAGTAGATACATGGGTATTAAACATTACTCTATAATAAATATGTGTGGAATGGGGGAAGGTTATAAGTGAACGTATTTGCCATTCAGCACACATTTTAAATTTTTCAAGCAAAGCATCAAACGAAAACTGTATACAGTGTGTCAAAGTGGCCAAATGCTGAGAGACGATCTAATGACAAAGGACATGACAGGTTCAATCAGTGGATCTTTTCATCAACAGCCATGCGTCTTTTTAGAAGCGTGAAGATGAACTAAGCTGAGCAATAAAATGAACCTCTCACTGATAATTTATCTCTTACCTTGTAGATGAATCTAAGCCTCGAATATAATAGATGTATCTAAAATGAATCAAAGCTGATGTTGCAAAAAGGGGGTTTCAGTAGCAATCAAGCAATAAGTACTCACTTTGCCTTACTGCAACTAGAGAACAGATCAATTACCTTTTCAGTCGGTATGGGTTGCATAAGTGAAGCTTTTATTACATTCATACTCATGCATCAGAACAAAAAAATCTACCAGGGCAAGACAGGGACGGGAAGCAAACACAAAGACAATATGACAAAATAATTCAAATGAATGTATTATGTAGTCAAGAAGATACATGTGCATGTGCTTTTTGCCTCCATACATTGTGGTTTGATATTCAAAAGATAACAGATTACATTTAAAATGCTTTTATCCAAAGCGACTTACATCCTCAACAATGTGGACAGTCACAGGAGGTGAAGTGTCTTGCCCAAGGACACAACAACATGTTGATTGCAGTGGGGATTGAACCTGTGCTTCCCTGAATTGAAGATCAACAAACTACTCCACTGTGCCACAGCAGGGAGAGTGTAATTCCATAGAGACTGTTGCCAGTTGAAAAAAGTTCACTTATGGTTAACTTGTAATAATGACATCCTACGCTGCATGTGTGGGCGTAAACACACCATATAATGTTCTCACCTTTCTTTCCCTGAAATACATATACAAACTCACTTTCTCTTCTTAAGCTAAGATCAACTGATTTCAACTTTAAGATTAAACATAATAAGACCATTCTGACACAATAAAAATTGCAAATTGCACTTACTTACAATAAATAGAACATGTGGGAAAACAAAAGCAGCAAAGAAGACACCTGCAAGATGGTGAATCTGGATAGGCAAAAAAAAACTTAACATATTTATGATAATCTGTTTTCATTTTCTTTATGAGGAATTGCAAATATTTGGTAGACCTTAACGACGTGATTACCAAATGTAAACATAGATTTTGTTTGAAAACTACAGGACTACCTACAACATCATGATGCCATAAACATGGTAGTTAAAACCATATACCATGCTCTTATGGTTCTTATAATTGTCACTGGTTCACCGCCTAGTGCTTGAGTGCATGAACACGTGTCAGTTCAAGCCATCAAGACCATGTCAGGAATCAAAAGTGTGTCATTAAAAGGTATTCATCCTGCCTGCATCACCCCCCCCTCGTCTTTCTATCATTGAGTACTATCTTCAAGCACTAAGTAACATAAATGGGTTTTTCATTAAGTCCTCAAATCATGTCTATCCAGTTCTGAGAGGGCCATTATAGTAGGGTAAGTAAGCTCCTGAACTAAGATTATCACATAGTGCTCTTTTGTGTCTATCGGCGCATCTTTGGTGACTCTGGCTTCAGGTTATTATATCACCGAGCTCCCTTCACCTGATTAAGGTTTTATCTCCAGCCACAGCTGTTCCAAAGATTATACACTATTCTGTGACATTATTTGAGCCATGGGAGCCCGGTCTCCCAGCTGCCAGAAAAAACATTACCTTTGTGTGTATGTGTGGGACGGTGTGTACTGTAAGCCTGGCAAATCAGCCTATAAGCTTTTAGTATGCGTGTGACTATGCATTTCAATAAAGACAGAATTATTGAGCATGCAATTTAAATGTATGACCCAATACACATCTTTCAAAGGACGGACTTCACAGTGTGTGCAAAGCTTTGTTCTTACGTTTGTTGGCAGCCCTGTAAATTGAGGATATTTAAATCCCTGATTCCAGTGGTCAGCACTGATTCCCTGTCTCTGAATCTGAAGGGCTTAGAGGCTTTGAAGCTTTTTGCAATTATTGTAAAGGTTTATTGAGCATGATTTGTGTTGACATCTCCAATTAAACGTTGGCGTCTCTCTTATCCAAGCTGAAAACACAAATGTGTGCATCCTGAAGTTACCATGAAGTGTGTTGCCCCATAAGCTACAAGATGAATTCATGTTGGACTTTGGTAGACAGTTACAAAGTTAGTTTTTGAAAGTATTATCCTATGCCAACTGTGTATAATCAGCCCTCATTCAGCAGATCTACCCGCTATTTGAATGTCAAGCGGAATGCTCGCAAGATTATTGTCAGAATAGCCTTTTGGCCCTTATAGAAACAATTTAGACGCAGTCAAGGGAAAACATAATCAGAACTTAAAGTGAATGTTGCAAGGGTCTCTCAGAATTCATACATATCTTATGGATGAATAGTGTTTGTGTTCATGCTTACGTGATTTGTGATTTACATTGTAAAAGGTGAAAAGAACAGAGCTACAAAAAGTATATGTTTGTGAAAAGGGGAATAATAAAAATGTGCATGTATTGTTGATGTAAACAGCATATTTCCTGCTTGTTGGAATAGAGTGCTTTTCAGATATTGAATATATAATGGTGTACATGACATTGTGTCTTTGCATAAATATCTGTGAAATGCATGTGTTCACTGTGAATTAGGCTGTACAGAAACATGTCTGAGCAATGTCTCGCATGGACTAGTCCAAAGCAGAGATATTAGCGGGACAGTTCAGGTGTCCTGCTTCGCCAGCATCCTAAATTGCTGAGCTGGGACTATTTTGGAAGGTAGCGAAGTACACTCTGATTCCTGTCAGCACAAAAAAAAGGGACTAAAACACTCTATTTTGCACCTTTCGGAGAAGCGAGACAAAAGTTGCTCAAAGCAGCATCAGCTCATTATAGAGGAGAGGGAGGTGATGAAATTGAGTTTTGTCCGTACACTGTTCTGCCTCCAGCGTGTCTCCACTCAGCCCAACAACTTTAGTTTGTACAACTGGTTGTGCTCTCTGTTACAACTTTGCGATCAAGTATGTGTTCTAGAGGAGTCATTAGAAAATATATTGATTTGTACTGAACCAGACTCTAAGGTATGTAAGGTGATGGTTCAGATGTCTTGTACCACGCTAAAAACACCACCCTGCTTTCAGACATACCGTTGGCTAGAAAGTTGTCAGAAACCCAAAAAAGCAAACCGTTATCCCTACGAGCGCATTGCCGAAGCAGCAGAAGCTTGATAGTTGTTTCAAAGCTCTGAAAAAAATCGAAGAAACAAACCTCCTGGTCTCTCCAGGTAGTAATACAGTTGTGAAGTTGTTGTATAATAAATTTGACCAGTTGTCTAGTCTAATCTGTCTGGCGCTTTCACACTTCCTGTCTCACTAAGGTGGCTTTGATGGATGTCGGAGAGGCAAAACACACAAGTTTGTTTTCCAAATGTGCTAAAAAGTACACATTTAAGATCCATTGTCGAATACATTGCTTAGTTTTAACGTATTAGACAAATAAACAGTGTACACACATGTTGTCCTGCCATGTTATTCAAATATACTGCCTCAAGTCTCCATTCATATATTTATTGTAAAGGTTCTGACAGCTGAAACGGGACCTGACGCCACTATCGCTAAGTCCTGTAGGTGGTAGCAGAGGACTTCTCAGATTCTCTCAGACTTACCTTTGCTGATGGGACCCTACTGTTCCACGCTGAGAAAGTCACAGTAAAAGGCAACATTACCACAGAGAGCAGTGACAGAAGTGTATAGACAACAGGATGAAAAGAGGATGAAAAGAGTGGAAAAAGGAACAGAGGCCTTTGATTCAAGCTGATATACAGTGGGCTAAGGCTTCACCCTCTTTCTTCCACTCTTTACCTCATGTACTTCATTGTATTCCACCCTCTCTCCCTTGTCCTCTTTCATGGTTCTCAGCTAGTCACCATGCAATGTTTTAGAAAGTCATCTTGCTTGAATGTCCTCATCGACGGGGTGTGCATTGAAAAGCACTTTTGTGGAGGCTGTTCGGGGACACTCTATGGTGCAATGTTCTTTGTGTTCTGAAGGTGTGGCCATCCTATCACTATCTCTTTTTAAAAATAGATGACTGGCTTCCTGCTGGGCAGAAACCATTAAACAAATGACTTTTTAGCCCCAAGCTGACTTTGAAAAACATTTTGGGTTACAGTGTATATTAGTGCAAAGAACACAGTCACTTTGTATTTTCTGTTGCTTCTCTCCTCTGGGCTGAACTTGTTTCTGGGTTACCATTTACATTAGGTGGTTTAAGCTGGGCACAAGTCTGTTGTATCCCCATATACTGTATATACAAGTTTATGTTAGTCTTACATACACATTCTTCATTGCAATGATTTGCCTCTTTTGGTTGAGTATTTTCAAAATATCTTTAGAAATTTAAATAAATGTCAGCTTATGTTTTTTACGTCCTTGATCAAGAGTCAAAATGACAACAGTGTGGGAGAAGGAACTGTAGTTTGATCCAGCTGTCTGCAGCAAACATCACTGTATATTCATATTTTACACTGCAGATTATTGAATTAAAACATCAAAGTTAACAAAAGTTAAAAAGTCCACTCTTACAATTGACATGCTGAAAATAAGACCTAGGAATATGCTTTTCATCTCTCTTCCCTTCAAGTTCTCTAATACCCCAAAATACTTGTGGGGAGGGCGCCCTCTACTATGTAAAGAAGAAGAGAAAAGATAATATGAACACATTTCCTCCTGATTTGTAATGTCTTACTGCTTGTCAGGCCAAATTTGTGACTTGTTTCATCTTTAAAACATCCCTGAATCCAAGTAATCCGGAGACTGACAGAATAAACAGAACCACATTTATTTATATAAGCGCAATGTATTTCAAAGACATGGCACCGGACGGTTTTTTTTTGCCGTCAAAAAGTTTTGTTTTAGTGTAAGGCAGCATCAGCATAAAACAAAGCGCCGAAGCTTCACCGGATGATAAATAGCATTAAAAGTAATTGGTAAGGGAAAATTATCAATAACTCACAGTGCTAAACATAACAACATTTAATAGATAGAATAAAATATTCCCCTTTTTTTTGCTATGTAGAAATGTATTCACTATAACATTATCGTTGTAATTTGGTAAATATTAAAGGATTAGCTTTGATTACATTTCTTCTCTTAATGTTAAAAGAGAGATTATGAGAGAGAAAAACATTGATGATAGGTCATCATAATACTATATTATATCGACTGACTATTATATTATATGGGACAACAATTATATTTGCCAATATCACGAGAACTGCCAACATATGACGTGTTTAAGAGTTTTATCAAGATTTTAGAAAAAACATTATCAAATAAGATTCAGATGTTTTTCTCTTTAAGACATTCACGCTTAATATAATTTTACTTTGAAATGATAGTTGGATTTGTGAGCATTTCAAAGATACAGTTTATTGATCCAGAAAAACGGAATCATTAGACTTACACATAATACTACAGGAGAAATGATCTAATGAGTAATTTCTCTAAGCATCTGGAGCTTACATAGCCGAGCGCCTCCCTCTCTTACTTCATCAGAAAATGTAATTCTCTTACTGCAAAAGACATGATGAGCGTCTCCGTCCATGTGCCAGCCGCATCATGTGCAAGACCAGGTGATAATTCACGCTTCATAGCCTCTACAGCATTTCCATTATGCTTTGGGTTCAAAAAGTTCAGGGCAGCATATTGCAGAGCAAATTGCAGGCAAAAGCATGACAGAAGTGAGTGGAATCAATTACTGCGAGTATGACACACATCAAAAGAATGAAGGAAGTAAGCTACCTTGATAAAAAAAGGAGTCATGTGTCAGATGATAACTTGCATTCTTCGAAGACAAGCTCCAGGACATTTGTAACTTATTTCTCATCCCTTCTTCACAGCTAATCTTTCTAAGAGGAGATATGTTGGTTCTGTAGTCGCAAGGTAATAGGAATTGGAGGCAAGTTAATTAAGTGTAAAGTACAGCAGTGGGGAAGGCTTTTGAATGAAAAATCCCTTGTGGTTACAATGTCTTGTTTCGTGGACACAGAAAATCATAGTAAGGGAATGATATCACGTTGCTGGTGTGAAACCATACTTCTTGGGAATGTTAATCCCAATATAAGGAACCAGTATTAACTGTTCATGCTAATGAACCTAAAGCTATTGAACATATGCTAAAGAACAAATTTGGGTAATGTAAATAAAGCCAATATTAATGATATTTCAAAGAACAGAGGAAACTTTGTAATATTATCCAACTATATGTATTTTGATGCTCATTACTAATGCAAGTGTTTTTATGATTTAAGCTCAAAACGCAGCAACAAAACAACAAGCAACATTATGGATTATTACACATGCATGTATCAATGAATATAATACAATTATATAATGTAATTTTACATTTCAAAATAATTTAAAAGATATATTTTGATATACTGAAGTTCAATGCAGTAATGCAGAAGAGCATCCTGATACACAACTGTCAACCTCATATCTATAAACCAATTCTGGATTCATATGCAGAGTCTGTCGGAAACAAGTTATTAATCAGACTTAAATGTAATTACTGAAGCATGTGCATTCACTACACCTACATGTTTTTTTCCTGTATTTCTTTTATATCTGCCTTGTTGACTCTCTTGCTATATTTCCCTATTTTTTTTCCAGAAGATAAGGCACTATCCCAGCCGCTTAGGCTCTCTTAAACCTAATGCACATTTTATGCTTGCATATTTTTCCAGAGAGCAACATTTGCTCAAAGATGTTACTCACATTGTAGTCCAAAGACAAAATTATGTTTTTAAACCATGGAAGTAGCTCCATCCTATTACAGCATATCTAAATTAAAACTGCATTCATTTCAGTCTAGGTTAAGTGCCAATCATTGTCCTAAGTAATTTTCTTAAAATTGCAGGGGGCAAGTTTCATTAAGCGTTGTGGGTTTTCAAATATCCTGGCAGTATCTGAAGATACGGAAATCAGTTTGGTTAACACGGAGAGGTCTGAGAACAAGATTTGTACCTGATAATATTTTACATCTTGCTGTCCAGCTGGCAGTGGGGAACGCATCGCACTCTTGAAAACAGACAATGCTGCAAAGTTAAAATGGTCCAAAGGAGGAGACAAACATACTCGACTGCTGTGAGAACAGGAAAAACTTCAGCAAACTTAACGTAATTTCTGAACAGATGCAAAGAGTTTTTGGTGGATCCTTGCCAGCCGCTGCCCAAACTTAAATAGAGAATGATTCTGTTTGGTATATATCATTAGAAAAATCACACACACTATGATCATTTAATTATAATTCAATGCTGGTAGGCATACCAAGATTATCTTGAATTATATCACAGTAGCCACGTCACTTAAAATAATATAATTTCAGTCAGACAACTCGCGTGTTTCTTGATGTGTTTATTAGAAGCAGCATATAGTTCGGCCTCGTCTAGGCTCGGGCCTCATCACTCCACAGATTTACATAGATCATTGAGAATTGATTAAATAACTATCTCCCAAAGCCTACAGGTGGATGCTGGGGTGGAAGCTGGGGCAGGTGAGCAGCAGCAATGTGAGCGCAGCAGCAGCAACGTGAACACAGCAGCAGCAGTATTAGTAACAGTATTAGCAACAGCATTAGCGAGGCAGAGGCAAGCAGATCTGGCAGCTTAAATGGAGCGGCAAGTTTAGGACAAGGTGTTTGGTTGGTTGTAAGAGGGACGAGGCGTGTGCGGTGCTCGAGTTGACTGATTAGTTTTACAAACTGTTCAGGCCCAATAGTGATCCAGTAAAACGTCATGTGAAAAACGCATCAGAAAAAAAGGAATCTCTCCACATAGAGAAAATGACAAGTCAACATGACAGCTGATTTTGTCTTTGCAACTCTCTACCGCCATGTTGACACACACAGATCCATCAGTGCAGTGGAGAAGAGTAGGTGTCCGACATGCGGGAAAAGAATACAGATGGACAGAGACGAGAGCTGTCCTTTATGTTGTTTTTTTGCACACCTAGTTGTTTTTGGCTGACATTAATAAAGTAGCCTCCACATTTACTACAATTCTGCACTCAGAGGATAACAGCACAGTGTAGCCATTTTTTTTTAAAGGGTTGGATCTATTAGATAAGTAATATCCACTTCCCTGCAATAAGGTTTTTTTTCAAGCAATCTATCCAAAAGTGAGTGTGGGAGGTGGAAGGGTCAAACATTATGTGTTGAAGCAAAATAATGAGACTAGCTGAAGTAAGCAAGACATTTTCTGGGAAAAACTGTCTGGCTTGCGGGCACAGTAAATGTTTATATGGACTTGTGCATTAAATATGTTGATGCAAACAGATCAGGTTGAAAGATGTAGGATGAGTGGGTAATTGTGTCTTCTTAGAATTGAAAGCAGTAAACAGATACATGTTTTTAGTACTTCAGATTTTTCAATGCATTTATATCCCAGTTAAGCATTCATGCGAAGATAATCCTCAAGAACAAAGACACATAATATTCCCTCAAACTGAAATGAATATCAAATAAACGTACAAACCTAAATTAATGAATGAGTTAATATACTACATACAACATTAAAAATGTAATAATCCAACAACAGAAAATAAATGTATCCTACCAGCCACGTTTTGATGTACATACAGTTATGTAGAAGTGCTTGGTTTCTTTTCCGACTTTTTGCTTACTCAATCACTCATGGTGATATGCTTATTCACAGAAAAGCTGCACAACTTAACAGGACACTTGTTGTGGATTTTCCCCGGTTCCAACCAGTGCCTTAGTTCAAAATTAATTGAGTATTTGATGCCTGTAGTGTGATGATAAAATTAAGTTTGAGCATTAAATTCACTATTCAGCATAAAATATAACACATATGGGGGGGAGGGAACTCTGTTTAATACTACTGTCAATGCAGGGGGATTAGACCAGGCCACCACATGCAGTTGAAAAAGGTGGTGCACTTAGCTTAGTCTATTGTGACAATATTGATTCACCTCTATAACCGCTTACGTTTTGCCGACATGCATCTTACGTCTAGAAAAAGCACATTCTACTGCATGAATGTTAATTAATGATTAGAATTACGTATGATTCTGCATTCATAATGTTATGTTGTGTAAGTGTCCTGGATGTTTTTGAAAACAGTGGGCTAGGTTCCAAATTACCCACTGGGCATGGGGCGACACAACAAGCTGTGCTCTAGAGAGAGCTTGTAATAGATTGCAGTGATTCCCCTCGGACATGCTGTTGAGCAGGTGGCGCCTTAGCTGGTGCAACACACGGCAATGAATTTACCATTTCCTGCCCCGCCATCTGACTATAAATCATACAGTCTGAAAACACATTTTTAATAACCAGAGAGGCAATTAAATAAATTCAGATGAGAGTCGGAGATAACTCTCTTTGCAGGTTATTTTTCTCATTAACCTGATACACACACAGAGACACACATGCATGAACAGACCAAGAACCGTACATTATTTAGATTTACTTTTGTTATTGAATAATGCAATTTCATCGATAAAACATGGACTTAATTATGTTACAGTCCACTGTTATATTTGTATATACAGCATTATGCAAAAACAACACATATCTCATGCATTGCATTGAGTTTCTGCTGGTGCACATTGACCGTCGGCAGCAATGCAACATTCAAATGATGATTAAAGAAAAAGAGTGACTGTTTTAAAGGTCCCTTACTATGCAATATGCACTTTGTTATGTCAATGTTCTTTTATACATAAATATGTTTCCCCGGTGTCTAAGGAGACTCACAAAGTGTCAGAAAATACATCCCTCTCTCTTTTCCTCCTCAACCACGTCTCTAGAAACGGGGTACAAACGAGCTGATCCAGATTTGCTTCGGTTATGATGTCATAACCAAAATGTGGGCTGGCTTTACATTGAACTCCTGGCATTGTCCCACCCACGTGACACGTCCCAACCTATCGTCCCCAATATAGAGTCAGCGAGCTGAATCCCCTCGAGCACCTCTGTGTGTCTGTGTATTCAGCAGGATGTCTGCAGGAGGGACTTAGGTTGTTGTTTATATAATACATAATGTCTCTGTTCTAGTGGTAAACACTGAGAAGTGTTTCAGAAATAATGCTTGATGTGGTTTGGAACCTAATATGGGGTTTAATCATGGCAGCATTTAGCTGAGTATCTCGGTTAGAAACTTCTCTCTTCACAGAGAGCTGCATGACGCTCCAAAGGGGCGTGGCCAGCTTCAGGTCAGCTCAAATTTAAAGTGACAGTCACAGAATCAGCACTTCAGGAACAGGGCTGAAATAGAGGGGTATGACTACAATGAGTGATCTGTTTGGTATTTTGAGCAAAACATTTCACAGACAAGTTTTGTATAAATATTGCGCTACGATATATTGTTCAAATATAGCATAATAGGGGACCCTTTAAATAGCGTAGGTACCAAACAAAAAAACTGTCCACCTTACAAACAACTACTTACATTTAACCTGTGTGTTTGATCACAATGGAAAACCTGCGTTTGCCAAGGAGGTCATGTTTTCAGCTTGGTTTGTCTGTCAGCAGGATAACTGAAACAGCTGCCAATCATTGCATTAATCTTGGAGTAAGGGTGTAGCATTGGCCAAGGAAGAACACCTTATATTTTGGAGGAGACCCGAAAAGCAGTGTGAAAGGGACACAGACATTAAGTTTTACTTTCGCTACCATGCAAGATAGGGCTTACATATGGTCTTGGAGTATTCTGAAAAAAAAAAAAGTTCTTCTCCCCACAGTCCAGCAGATAGAATCACTTATTTTTGCCCTGCTGAAACCGCCTACAGCAAGAGCCACCTGTTCATGACTGGATATTTTCCTCTTTCTGTAAAGTCACACCCTCACAGGTGGCCATACCCCGTGGACCTCAGACTTAATGGTCATATTTTCCCAGCTTCTCTGACAGTGTGTAAGCTAATGCTGAAGGAGGCAACTCTGACATTGCTTATTTGCTATTACTCGAAAGACAATGAAGGAACAATGTTAGTTTTCTTACATAATTTGGAAACTTATATCATAAAATAGGTAGGAAGGCATATTGATTATCACCATTTTTTCCTTCTTTTTTTTTAGATAGAAAATGTATCTTACTAAATAAATGTGCCTTCAACATTTGGTACATTTATTAGAACTAATACATCATAATTCTGGTGTTTTCCACAACCATAGTTGCCAATGTTCCACTTGTTGAAGACAAAACATGGCAATAAAGTGACTCCTGTTTCATCCAAACTGTTATTTACAGTATTTTTTACCATTTGTTTTTTGTTTATCGTTGTTTTTTTCCATCAAGGGACACTGAACAAACACAAGTGATTCAGTCCAGGGAAGTACTTTGCTTCGTCTTGGATGCCATCCACTGTAATTAGTTCCTCAGCAGAGCCGGTGCATCCTCAGGCTTAATGGGCAACAATCAATGCCAACACAAACAATGTGTCTCTACTTGTGTGTTGCTATTACTGCCTGTTATATAAGATCGTTGAATCCTTTTAAACTTTGCTTTTGCTGTTCCGCAAACACTTATGGAAAAGTTTACAGGATTCTTTTACTGTGACCACATTCACACAGCGACACAGATTAGATGTCAGAGTAGAAGAGTTTATATGCATCACTATTGCTATCTCTGTCTCTCAACCTGATGTCAGGGTTTAGACATATAATTGTGTTTGCAGCAAAGCAGAGTTACACAGAAATATTCCACCTACACATACTTTGAAAATCTCATTTATTTTCTACGGCCATCTGCAAGTACTCCACAATGAACCTTGTGAACAGGATGAATCATTCTGTGTGTGCAGGCTGCAGCACATAACTTCTCCCTTGAAATGCAAAAATCTTTCAAATTGAAAATGCTTTTATTTGCAAGAACTGTCTCTCTATTCGGATGTTCAATGTTGCAACACACGCATGCCTATTGTATCGGGTGAATTAAAGGACAAAGCAAGAAAAATACTGGTAAGGGGATAGGTTTTTGTCAAGTATATTTTTTATACTGTATTTTTTATACAGTTTTTTAAGCAATTTGTATGTGTGTATATGTGCAGCTCTGGCTTTGGCCTTCACTAAATTGGCTGGACAACATTTATAGACCCCCTACAAAATATAACACTGAAACAAACCAAGGGAAATTACAGGAAAATGACTTTGAACAGCCTGAGGAGAATAACCCAATTGTGTTTTACCTAAATCAATCCACTGTGGGTCTAAAAGGCAAATAATTAATGGCGCTGAACATGTTTTTATAAATGTCGCCACATATATAGAACCAGCTCTGTTTTCATTGGGTTTGAACTGTTGTAAAAAACACCATCACAGCAATGTAATGGTTCTCCTCAACGATTTTTGGGGAGGGAGAATAGATTGGCTGCACAGAAACTTGGGGAGTTTGGATAAAACTTGGAGGCATGATGCAACTAACAAGTGTGTTTCAGCATTAACACTAACCCTAACACTATATGTCCCAGTGGTGGGCATCATTATCACAAGTCAAAAGAAAAAAAGGACATGTGACCAGCTCAGACAAAAATTGCATTCATGGTGGATTCCATTGGAAACATGTGGGATGATGCATTAGTTTGATTAATGATCATGTTCAAGTGTCTCATTTCATGTTGAATAGGTAAGATATGGGTATCTTGGAATGTACTTGAATATTCAGATTAAAATGCCAATTATGTTGTTAACTACAATACAATTGATCCTTTGGTAATGTATTTTTTACTTACAACAAAGTCCCTATTTTACGGTTTTAAAGAAAAATGCACCCGTCTTTTGAAATTGTATTTACACTTTTTTCTTAAATGTGATATCTGCTTAGTGGTTGAAATTAAAGGAAAAGGCCATGTTAAACTATATACAGCTTTATCTGAGTACTTCCTGTACAGGGTTTCTCTTCTTTTCTTTTTTTTCTGCAACCCCTAACCCCCAACCCTGTTTTTTTCAAAATCCTTTTGAATACTGTATGTAATCCATTTTGTAACCTGCAAATCATCCAGGAGCCTGCCACATAGATTTTTCTGAAGTGTTTGGCTTGGTGCCATGCATTCACTGGAAGGTTCTTGGAACTTACAGGCGTGACCTTTGGTTAATTGCCTTATACTTCATCAGTCTAGTGTTAATGAGCTATAGAAATATGAGACAATTCTGTGGACCACTGCCGCAAATCATCAGATAAAGCAACATCAGCCTTTCATGAGGTATTCAAACGTCAAAGGTTTAAATCTCCCATGGTATATCTGTTGTGTGCCCTTCCAGCAGGTTGAGCCACTGCTCATTAAATCTTGTACCAGACAACATCTGTTGGACAATGTTCCGAAATGAGATTTTCTTAATGAAATTATTAAAGAATCTGGTGAGTGATCAGGTGTATCATATGCTTTTGCTAAGTATCTAGAGCTACAGGGCAACATCATTTCAGCCTATGTCCTATGAAAATATGAATTAACCAGAATCAATTTGTACCTTTTTCAACCGATATGCAGCGCACAAATGCAAAAAAGTGGCTGTAGGGGTAAGTTATAGCTAATTAGGACTTCATTAATCACTGCAGAATTAAATTGAGTTGCAATAAGACAGTGCACACATTAATTCTCTCCAGGCATGCTCTAGAATTTGTGTACCTTTCACAGTGCCAAGTGAGGCTTTAGTGCCAAAGACATTCAAACCAACATATTTTCCACACTTGAACACACTGCTACCCAAGAGTTCAGTGTCAGCTTCATTAAAATGCATGAATGCTCACACAGTTGCACCTTGTGTATGCACAAATTAACATGAATGATTTCACTCTGTGTTATCCCAGTTGGAGACCCTCCATGACTTTAATGTTAACAGAATAAACTTATTCCAGGGCTGAGTGGACATGCATTGTAATCTTTTCTCAAAGAGGAGAAACTGCGTGTTTAAGCACATCAACGTTTAACCAAAGGGAGTGTTCCCCTGCTCTAACAGTGTATTTAGTCATGCAACAAAAAAAAAGTTCTGAATATGTATAAATGAAAAAGGCAATCTTCAAACTCAAAAGTGTGAAATGTGACATGTTGAATACAAGAGAAGAAAATAACGTAAATATGAATGAATGAATCCAAATACCAACACAGACCCAGCATTACAAAATGTATTTTCAATGTCAGCTGACAAATCCTTTAGATATTATTATTCTCCTCATATTCAAGATGGTGCACTGCCTTGACCATTGTTTGCTGAATGTCATTTAGGATGGCGAGCACAGAACTCTAATGTTTCTCTAACGTCAGATCAAGATCAGAACTGTCTCCCTTGCACATCATCAGGATTTTGCAGTCATGTTTCATTAATCAAAGTGGATACTTTTTTTTTGTCTTCCCATTGGTCTAGCCACTAGATCGACAGCCAACAGGGGACATGGCCTCCCTTTCAGGGTGGCTAATTTGTCTTTGGAGAACCTCATTTGCATTGCAATTACCTGAGAAGAACCTATAAGTGGATCCTGCTACCTTTGACAATTGAGATGGAGTGGGCATTTCTGCTCTGTGCAATGGAACGAAAGAAAAATCAATTGATGGGGGGTGGGGAACTGGAGTTGGGATTTTTTTTCCATACAGTGTAATTAACTGGCATACAATCCTACTTGGCAATATTCTCCTACGACTTCTATCAGAATCACTTTCTATGGTAATATACTTCAACATGTATTCATGTTGCACAATTATCAGCAGCACCAGCATTCATTGGGCATTATATTCAGTATAGTCTGAAGAACAAAGATACTAAAGCGGTATAGTAGCAGGAAAAGAAAAAAATGTTGTACTGTCATATTTAATTCATACCATGTTTTAGATCCAGCAAAAGAAACAATTTATTTAAAGTTAGTCGTGATTGCTAAAGCAAATAATGAGCTGCGCCCAGCCAGTAGCGTGAAGCAGGAGCCACGTAGAAGCTACGTTACCGTCATGGTAGGTGTTTGACCAGAAAAGCTCAACAACTAACCATAATAATTATTTAAATACTTAATTGTATAGTCTTGTAACTGGTAGGGTAAGTCAAAGTTACTTATCTATCATAATAAATTCCAAGCCTTTACTTAATCCACTACTTCACACTGTTAATTAACACTGCCAATCATGATCTCTTACTCGATGTTTATAACATTATAAACTAAACTGCTAAACTTAAATAAATAATAAAGGTATATAAAACCAAATTCAAAAATAAATACTTGAAAAATTGGTGTGATATCAACTATTTTACATGGAAATAGCAGGATTTAAGATCTATATTGCAACAATCGAGATGTTATGTTTTCACCTTTGTGGAGCTGTCATGTCATCCAGCCTTATACTGTATATAGAGTATTGTTTTGACAAATTGCACAAATCTTACCATACCTTTGTAGTATGCACGGCTTTGACAGTAAAATAAAGTCTTAATGTACAAATATTGTTCTAAATATGTTTTGTCATTTAGTCAATTATATCATGGGAAGCAAAGTTTCTTGGTTTGATAACATTAGCTGGATCTGAGTCACAAATCAGCTGAGCTTGTGTTTTGACAATACAATCGAGCAACATTATTCTCTGCTTCTATTCTCTTTGCTGCTATAGTTTTACCTTTACGACGCCCACAATCTATAATTGAAGGATCCATTAGTATCCCTCTTTCAGCTCACACATTTCTGACGTTAAATTATACATCGAATACAAAATGTATGCCAACATACAATATTTATTTTACCCTCATTAAAATGTCCCCCACCAAGATATGAATTACCTTTATATCTAAAAAAGGCAGGTTCATACAGTCAGCAGGGAAAGTCAATGGACTGATCAATGTATCTAATAAAAGGCTGTGAATTGTCAAACAAAATCACTTTACACCTTTGAGTAATGGTAGGCTTGCCATCAAATTAAACCTTTTTGATTTTTAAAACTGTGCAAAGATTTGTCATGGCTGTACTCCTCCAGCCATCTCCCTTGTGTGTATTTGTTCTTTCGTGTGGATGTGGCTGTTCCTCCTGGCTCCCGGTTCAACCCCCACTCACCTGCTGCAATCAGTTCGGCACCCTCCCAGACTACACACCTGCTTCCCATCAAGCCATCAGCTACGGCATATCAACCCCGGCTTCCCAACCATTCTCCGCCAGATCATTGTATAACCACAGTGGAATTAATGCAAAGGCATAGCTAGCAATTAATGGTTATTTTCCGTACCTTGATTCTAGCGTCAAACTTGTTTTTTCTTGTGCTCCAGGACCATTGTCAACCTGCCGTCTAACCGTCACCAGTCGCCAGTCGCCACATCCTCATTACTCCACCTGGATCTCGAGTACCCACACCTTATTAACTGAATAAACGTGTTTAACTCACTCTGCCGTGTCCTGCGCTTGGGTCTACTCAGTGATCGTAACAAGATGTAAACATTTAAAAATGAAAAAGCCATGGAATCATTTGATGTCTGTGACCTTGTATTTTTGGCCGACGCTTGACCCTATTTGACTGCTTTCATGTGCTCAGTGACAATAGATAAGTAGCGCATGCCACATGGTGAGAAGAAAGAACAGCTGCAATGAAACAGCAATGTGGTTAGGGAGGGGGTAGGAAGTGGGTGGAATTGCTTAAAGGAAACAAAGTTTATTTAAGGTGCAGCTTGAGGGAAAGGTAGAATCTTGAAAGTTGTTGAACCTTACAAGTTACAAGGACACAGAGTTACATTTCTTATGCAAAATAACGATGCTAATAAGAAGAGGTGTGCGTGCTAACGAATGTGCAGCTGGCCTCAAGGGATTTTTGCACAGCTGTTTCCACCTGAGTATTTTCTTCCTTTGCTTGGCTTTGTCTTCTCCCTTTGAACACAAGAACACCCTGATGGCTATAATTAGCTCTGTCACTCTGCACTTATGAACATGGCACATGCTGCCATTCATTCCTCCATACCTCACACCACACCCAATCACCCAGGCAGTTGTTTTCAAGCTTTCTGTCACTCACTTTTCATTTACTTTCCCTTACAACCCTGTTCTCTTATTTAACCTTTCTGTAATGCTCCACTCTTATTCCCTTTTCAGTTCTACCTTCACTCACCCATGTAGTTCCCCCATGTTTTGCTTCAGATGATGAAAAGACTTCAATTTTGTGTTGCAAGAACTAATGGCAGTAATCACACAATCGCTGACCTGTTCCATATTGAGGGGGTCACTTGGCTTCTAAGCTGCCAGATGGTACAGTATTCTATTCAAACAAAAGTTAGGGTGGCGGAAAGTTCTGTGGCCATGGGGCTGTGTTGATGTGTGTGTGTGTGTGTGTGTGTGTGTGTGTGTGTGTGTGTGTGTGTGTGTGTGTGTGTGTGTGTGTGTGTGTGTGTGTGTGTGTGTGCGCACCCTCTCTCAGGAGAGTTTAAATAGATAGACATACTTAGTAAGTGTCAACATTACTGAACGTTGTGCCTCTAAAATTGTAAAGTGCTCACAAATATATATATATAATATATATATATAATATATATATATATATATATATATATATTATACACATCTGCCATACACATCTGTTTACAGTACATATATATATATATATATATATATATATATATTATACACATCTGCCATACACATCTGTTTACAGTACATATATATATATATATATATATATATATATATTATACATATCTGCCATATACATCTGTTTATACGTAATATATGCATCTGTCAATACCTCCTCATATAACAGTGTAAAGTATTTAAATTACTGTACAGTGTATTTAAATACCTTCGATGTATTCCACATGTGTATATACAGTATTTCACATCCTTCAATCTTCATTGTTGTTATTGTAAATATTCTTCTCTCTTTTTGCAGTATTTTGTCTGTCTTATTTGCACCATGTATGTTGAGTTGTTGGAGGAGGGAGCATGGGATATAAGATTTTCATTGCCAACATATAGGTTGTATACAATAAATCCTTGAAATATGTATGTCAAAAATGTATATAAAGCACAATTATTATATATTTTCATGTACTGACTCTTAAATAAAAGCTGATAATGATTCCCTTTCTTCAAATGTAGACTCTGCTATGTTAAGTTGTTGTATCGCAGATTACTTTTTGAACTAAATAAATAAATGCAACCACGATGAAAAGACTGCTTCTGAGTTATTTGAGTGTTTTCTCTTACCATAAAAAAACAAAACAAAAAAAACACTAAGACTTGTGGGTCTTGAGTTTTTTTTTCTAGCTTATCTGCTTATGCAAGTGTGGTTAGAAAAAGTTGTATACACATTAGCTATTGAGAAAACACACGTAATGATCGTAGCTCAAGGTTGAAAAAACAAGCATTGTCTTTAGGGGATGGAATGTCATACATTGTATGCCTTTCCATCTTAACGACAATCAGTCTACTTCCAAGGTTACTACTCAAAGTGGAAGTCATTTGCATAACTAGAAGTTTTTTTTTTGTTTCAGCTTGTTTTAAGCATTGAACAAATACCCAATAGTGTCATTTTGAATATTTTCTAAATAATTATTTTACCTTACGATGAATAAGTTAAACAAACATTTGAGCTATAAGCTATTTCATTTAAGAGATACAAGTTAAAATGTTAGAATTGAGTATTATATGAAAACAGCTGACATTAGAACAAGTTGTAATATCTTATTTATGATTGTTAAGTTCGGGCAGCAAGGTGCCTCAGCTGTTAGCACTGTCACCTCCCACGAAGAACATCCTGACTGTGTCTTTTCTTGGACTGAGGGGTGTCCAAGGACATCCAAGTTAAGCAATTTGGAGACTCTAAACTTGCGACAAGTGTTAATCTGTCTACATGTGTTAGCGTGTGACAGAATGGTGACCTGTGAAGGGTGAACATGCTGTGAAATGCTCATCTGAGAGCCTGAGAGTGTGGCAACAAGACAATACAATAAGAAATGTGTCAATCTCCCTGAATGTTCTGGCTGTTATTAATGTATAAAGACAAGTTAAATATTAGAAGGAGGAGCAATAACACATTCATCATTCAAAAGCCTTTATATCACAAGCTGGACGTCTGACATAGCCAACAAAGAAAGCATTGATGCAATAATCGTTATGAGGTACTTCTCCTATAGATCTATGTTATTAAGTGTAATATATTCACTAGATTCAGATGTCATATGCAAAGTAGCTACAGTGTAGATCATCTTAAGTCCCGAATTCCTCCAACAATGCAACATATAGTATATAAAACAACAAGATAAAAAAATAATCACTGCAGATGATAACTGTCTTTAATTGCATACATTAAATTCATTCATGCAGACTAATTATCTTTAAAAAAAATATATTTGTCTTATTAATAGATAATTGATGATTTAAGGTTATATTTCTAACAGTGGTTAATATAAGAAGTCATTTTCGGACACATCAAGCAACACAATTAAAGAGGTATTCTCAGTGAAGAGAAATGTAGGAACAATTTCCTGTCAAAATGGGTTTCCAAACGTTGGACAGTTCCACCTCATCTGAATAAACATAACTTCAGATATGACAACCACCCCGGGACAAGCTTGTTTATGTGTCAGATACAAAAAATAGTGGGCATGAGCCTAATCAAAAGGGCACTGTATGCTGTTTCTGTTTGAGATACCTCTGGCTTCCTGCCAGCATTAAAATAGTGTCCAGTGTTTGCCAAATGCAAAGTCCTCAGTGAGCACTGAAGTAGCTGTTAATGCTAGCTAATGTCTGCAAGACAGCCAACTTAAGAAATGCAAGTTGAACAAAATACATTTAGTTTATATTTAGTTATACTTAGTTTATACTTAGTTATTTTAGTTTATATTTAGTAATGTTTGATGTATATTTAGTGTATATTTAGTAGTTTAGTTATATTGAGTGTATATTTCTCCTTCCTTCTTTGTATTGAACTGTTGCACCTCAATTTCCCTCGGGATAAATAAAGCTTCTTGAATCTTGAATCTTGAAATAAAAACCTTATTGCTGTGTGCTGCAGCGTAAGATGATGTCAAATGAATGGGTTTCCAACTCAAAAAAACAATATTCAATGCTAAGCAGGATACATTTATCTATATTTAAGAGGCTAAAAACTTTCTCAGTTTTAAACAATACATTTACTAAATTTCAAAATTATTGGAAATTATTTTTCTGTGTATCAACTAATAGATTGGACCACTAAACACATAAGCACATATGAAATTGGTAGTATAAAAGAGCCTGAAAAGAATTGTCGAATCCTGCAATGAAATGCTTTCTGTGACATTCTCTATTGGTTGTGACAGATGCATATCATAAAACCTTTTATGGAGCTGATTTACCAACAATCTACCTACATCAATCCTCATTCTCAAGTTCCAAAGTATAATTTTCACTGTCTTCAGATTTGAAATGCTTTGCCGTAGGTAATTGTTCCCTTAGCTGTTTTATCACTGACTCGTTTTGAGTACGTAATACTCCATATTTAGATCAAGATAAAGAACCACATGTGTAACAAAGGTGCAGTGACTCATGTTAAAACCTGATAGTATATCACAGAGCTGTCATTTCCAATTTTAGCAAAGCATCCAGTGTGCAGACTGTGAGGGGGTAAAAGGACAATGCCCTTGGAGTCAGATGACACTATTCCCCTGTCTGTGATGTGTCATGCTCTACCTGTCAACGCACTGTTTTTCTTGCAGACAGATTAGTGGGAAATTTCCCCTTTAATTAAAACAGCCTGGAGGGAAGTCTTAGAATCTGCACTGCCAACTCCTATAGGCAAGAAATAACTGAGTGTAAGCAGAAGGTGCTCCAACACATTTTAAAGTTGGGGCCAGCAAATACAATATCACACCATATGGTTGGTGTACGAAAGGTATTTTACACTTATTTTCTAAGGTTTACCTGGAAACCAATAAAAGTCCAAGCATATAGATTACATTTGTATTCATGCAATTTAGTTGGCCAACCAAAGTAACCACCTCCCCCACATTGATGTGTGCGGTGCACATTTGCAGATTAAGTGATTTGGGGGGCTTGGACAAATCCAGTCATGGGGCCTCCCTCATACTACAGTATATCCTCACCAGCCGCGTAAGAGCAACCTTACATTTCCACAAAACAAGGACAACTGTTTATACCAAGAAGCTTACGCTGCAGAATTGATTCTGCTACACATCAGAGGTTGACAAAGAAAAGGTCAGTCTGCTCTACAATTTGAAGAAGTACATGACCAAACTTGAAACAACCTCTGTGCTATTGTAATTGGCTTGACAAAACAACGTCTTGGTCTTCCCGTGTACATCTCGAGAGGGAACTGGTAGGGATATCTTCCCCCATTCCTTTACTGAAAAGCAGAACATATATGCTTTGATGTTTCTCAATTGCATGGACACTAAGCAATGAGTGTACACCGTATAAGCTAAATCAGTCATTTTAGTGATTGATTATGTGAATACTGGCAATATCTCATGATTTTTTATCTTTAATGATTGGCAACCGAATATAATTTGCTCTAATTTATGCAAAAGCACACAAGATAATCAGATGACTCACAAATCAACAATGTGTGAGAGAAAATCATGTGTGAAAGGCCCCTTTTCAACACAGTAGTAACAACTAAGGGTAACCAAACTGCTCATAAAACAGGAAAGACATTAGTATGTAACACAAAGGAATTGTAAGCTTGATAAAATGTTAAAGGGTCACAAGCAAATCACCTCTGATTCTAATAAACCTTCACTTGAATGAAGACTAATCCTGGAGGGAAAACAGAACCAAATTGGAAAATGATATTGGAAAATCTCAAAAGAAATACAGACAATTTTGTTTTATGACAGCTCAAGACATTTTGCAGCACCTTAAAATAATAAAATGTCTTTACATTTCTTTTTAGAAGCTAAAAGAACCCACCCACAGGGATGGGCAACCGAGGGAAGAGAAACTACCGCTACATCCTGGAAGTAGTACAGGATGATGGACGATACGCTTAGACCTAAACATCACATTAATCCTCCGGCCCAGTGTGACTCCCCCAAGGACACCGCAGCCGTTTCTCCTCCACCACAAGCACAAGGCAAAAGATGGGCAGATTGCAAAGAGGAGTACACACCAGTTATGAAGACCAGGGAGCCAGACTGGCTGATGTAGCTCCAGGAAATGGAGAGGAGAGAGGATAAAAAGGGAAAGGGGACCATTGGAGCGAGAAGAGCAAGAGAAGAAGGCATTAGCGAGAGCCAAGAGGTTTGGAGAGCAGAGCGGGAGGACAGACTTGCAAAAGGCTTGCTGGAGAATGAATACAGCGAAAAGGAGGGATTCACACAGAGTGCCGAGAGAGGGGACAGACTAATGGCCATTTTACAGACCCTCTAAACGCCATGGCAACATAGATTTGACAAATTGCTTTTTCTTTTTTCTGTCTTGTTATTTGAAATTCAGAATTGATTTTTGTTGTTCACTTGTGCTCAGTGTATGACAGTGTATTATGAGTAGATGGCACACAAATGCAGAATGTATGGAATTTATGATTAACTTGACAAAACAGGCAGCAATACTTTGTTAATGTCAGGTATGTAAACGGGATCCGCCTTTACAGTATCAGGGTCAACCTAAATTCATAGTCCCAGCATTAAATTCCCATGCTATCACTGGTTCGATATGGCAATAACAAATTAATGGAATTGAGTATAGACTATTTTGTCCTTCATGGAATGTGACATTGGGTTGCCATTTTTTTATTCTGGGATTGTTTCACTTCCTGAATTATTTACAAAAAGGTTGCCTTGTGGTTACCCAGAACCTGTGTAGACCAGGTGTAAAGCAAAACGTCTTAATGTTGCACACATTGTCCAGCAAGGTTCCCTGTGATGTATAACCTTTTATCCTTATGGGAAGCGGTGAAATGTAATTGTGATCTTCCAATTAGGGAACAACAACAAATGATATCATTTATCATGCACAAACTGTGTTGGAAAAACAGATAATATATGCTTGCCTGGTCTCTGGACCAGCTCAGCATTGTAAACAATCAAACTGCTATATACAGGATAAGAGAAGCTTCCTTGTCCCTTTGTAAGCAATTTGGTCCTGCCCGGCTTTCTAAAATACCTAGAGGCATGAGCATTTATTACTTTCTTCTAATATCAAGGAGACCAAAGATATCAGCAACGCAATTCATCAGTAAAGTCAAGCTGTTGCCCATTGTGTGTATTGTACTGTACCTCCGGAGCTCGAGGGTAGTTTTTTTTTATCTATAGAGAGCTTTTTCCCTCATGATGGTTCTACAAAAGCTCATGATGCTGAAAAGTTCCAGCCATCTGTGACACTAGAGAGTTGTACTTAAATGGAAGGTGCCTTTTTAGATGTTGTCTCAAATTCCTTACTGCATTCAACTTTGGTTCCTGAAATAATATAGCAATGTATGCTAAAATAATATTAGATTAACCAGAGTTGTGTTTACAGCTCCGTGTTGGGAGACAGAGAATAGCTAGCCCTTTGGAGAAATCTGCAAAATGACTCTGCCATGCAATAACTCTCTTTAGACATCATGTGACTTCATGCAATAAGATTAAGGGCCGGGGATTGAGGTTTACCATGTAGTCTACAGCCTGGTCTGCCTGTGTGACGCCGATGTGAGAGCTGAGCATGGAAGCACAGAACAAAGAAAATGCAAAAAGGCTCATACTACATCAACCTTTCATTTTCCATTTCATTTAACAAAGTCATTTATTACCCCACACCATTTACTTTTTCATTATGTTGACAAAATGCCACCATTATAGACGTTAACATTTCAGGGGAAAGCAACAGGACTTTAACCAAATTAATTCCCGGTTTTAGTCAGCACTATAGTTTTGATTCTTAAATTGTGCCTCCCATGCTTCATTTATTCAGTCTACACCTCATACTGGGCCTATAACTTTGACCCAATTTATCTGTTTCTACTGCCCTCGCTGAGCACAGGACTGCAACGTTGGGCTGCTATGCTCTCAGTGTTTTGCCTCTTTACTCCTGCCTGTTGGCGTCAGCTGATAGAATGTATTATATTGCTTTGCCTGTTTTATTTTGATATGCAGTATGTTGATTATTCTCTCAGAACCAGCTAAATACATGGGACCGGGGTGAGAAATCTTCAGAATTGGTCGGGCAACCGCTGTGTCAATTTCATGGCTGCAGCACATGCCTTCTCAATTCACCGGCCGTGACTTCATAATAAACAGTGTTTGTCATCAAGTTCCAGCTTTCCCGTGTTCTCATTGTGTTTCGAATCCATTACTCCAGAAGTTTCCATTACACTGGGAACACCATTGTAAAAAAAAAAAAGAAGATCCTGAAGTGCATGTTTGGCAACTTCATGTGCAAGAAAAAACACACATGATATTTTCAGATGTGCTGCACATTAATGTTGACTGGAAGGACATGAGCTGCGTTCATTAAAATACTCTTTGTTTCTTACCTCAGCTTTTATCTCAGTGGCTCAGAGTTAGTATTTCCTGATAACAAGAGGTAGGTTAGAGCTCACTATGTGCAGTGTTTACTGTTTAGGCACTCCTACTGCATCCCCAAAGACATGCATGGTAGATTGTAGAAACTCAATATTTCACATTTTAATTCATGCCCTCTGCTCAATAGGCTTCAGTCATTTGTGACCCTGAAAAATAATAATTGGGCAAAAAAATGAATGAAATGAACTGATATACTTGTCTTATTGATTTTCTTACACAGATAATTCAAGCCAGACAATAATCCTGGAGGAAGATGTTTCCATGGCTGACCTAACAGAGATTCCCTCTGATAAATGTTAGTTACTTAATGAATGTTGAAAACCAGATTAATAAAAGATTGTTTACTGACAACATTGTCTCTCCACCAACACAGTGCTTGGTTTATAAGATGTAGAGCTTAGCCAGTGTCCTGTGCTTTAGGAGAGTGCCCTTATGCTTCTTCCTCTACGATTGTGTTTAGAAAGACTCAGCACTGATAAATGTCTCCATAACCTTGGAAAAAGTCATGTTGAATACATCCTCAGCAAGTTCGGCTGTCAGCTAGGGGTCGAAGTCAAACGCGCAGCCTCTCCTCTCAACGGAATAATTACTGTTTATCTTGCAGGCAAGCTAAGCTATCCTCCTTACTGACAATCATTATGGAAGCTCAAGACTAAAGAAAAGAACATATCTTTTTAGAAACCGTACAAGGTTATGTATTTTAAATACAACATGAAATGAAAATACCTTGAACTTCACATATACAGTTGTTCTTTTAATTAACCTTAAAGCCTTCTCATCACATCGGACTCCATGCCATGTCATAATGAAGTTTGGTTTCTTCTCTAGTTCCATTCATCTGTGACCCAAAAAAATCAATCCAGCTCTATTTAATTAAAGGCCAAGCTCACATTACATGAGGTCTTTTCATCTACACATGCCTCTCCCATTGTGTGAAGCGTGGCCTCTTATTTGAGTGTTTGCATAAGGAGGGAAATACTTTGGCGTTGTTGGCATTTATTTGGATGTGTGACCTTTGTAACATGCTTTCAATTGGGGGCCATCGTGTTTTCCCACTGAAGCAAA